>NC_069501.1:103624862-103777362 GCF_027579735.1 Bombina bombina
GCAGATAATCCTTTTTCCAATCCTTCTCGAAGGAAGGATAGACTCTTAGGAATCTTAACCTTGTCCCAAGGGAATCCTGCAGATTCACACCAACAGATATACCAAATTATGTGGTAATTTTTCTGGTTACAGGCTTTCAGGCCTGAACAAGGAGTATTAATAACAGAATCTGAGAACCCTCGCTTTGATAAGATCAAGCGTTCAATCTCCAAGCAGTCAGCTGGAGTGGGTCGAACGGACCTAGAACAAGAAGGTCTCGTCTCAAAGGTAGCTTCCATGGTGGAGCCGATGACATATTCACCAGATCTGCATACCAAGTCCTGCGTGGCCACGCAGGAGCTATCAAAATCACCGACGCCCTCTCCTGATTGATCCTGGCTACCAGCCTGGGGATGAGAGGAAACGGCGGGAACACATAAGCTAGTTTGAAGGTCCAAGGTGCTACTAGTGCATCCACTAGAGCCGCCTTGGGATCCCTGGATCTGTACCCGTAGTAAGGAACTCTGAAGTTCTGACAAGAGGCCATCAGATCCATGTCTGGAATGCCCCACGGTTGAGTGACTTGGGCAAAGATTTCCGGATGGAGTTCCCACTCCCCCGGATGCAATGTCTGACGACTCAGAAAATCCGCTTCCCAATTTTCCACTCCTGGGATGTGGATAGCAGACAGGTGGCAGGAGTGAGACTCCGCCCATAGAATGATTTTGGTCACTTCTTCCATCGCTAGGGAACTCCTTGTTCCCCCCTGATGGTTGATGTATGAACTTGGCCCTCGCTAGCTGAGGCCAAGCTTTGAGAGCATTGAATATCGCTCTCAGTTCCAGAATATTCATCGGTAGAAGAGATTCTACCCGAGACCAAAGACCCTGAGCTTTCAGGGATCCCCAGACCGCGCCCCAGCCCATCAGACTGGCGTCGGTCGTGACAATGACCCACTCTGGTCTGCGGAAGGTCATCCCTTGTGACAGGTTGTCCAGGGACAGCCACCAACGGAATGAGTCTCTGGTCCTCTGATTTACTTGTATCTTCGGAGACAAGTCTGAATAGTCCCCATTCCACTGACTGAGCATGAACAGTTGTAATGGTCTTAGATGAATGCGCACAAAAGGAACTATGTCCATTGCCGCTACCATCAAACCTATCACTTCCATGCACTGCGCTATGGAAGGAAGAGGAACGGAATGAAGTATCCGACAAGAGTCTAGAAGTTTTGTTTTTCTGGCTTCTGTCAGAAAAATCCTCATTTCTAAGGAGTCTATTATAGTTCCCAAGAAGGGAACCCTCGTTGACGGAGATAGAGAACTCTTTTCCACGTTCACTTTCCATCCGTGAGATCTGAGAAAGGCCAGGACAATGTCCGTGTGAGCCTTTACTTGAGGAAGGGACGACGCTCGAATCAGAATGTCGTCCCAGTAAGGTACTACAGCAATGCCCCTTGGTCTTAGCACCGCCAGAAGGGACCCTAGTACCTATGAGAAAATCCTAGGAGCAGTGGCTAATCCGAAAGAAAACGCCACGAACTGAAAATGCTTGTCCAGGAATTCAAACCTTAGGAACCGATGATGTTCCTTGTGGATAGGAATATGTAGATACGCATCCTTGAAATCCACCTTGGTCATGAATTGACCTTCCTGGATGGAAGGAAGAAGTGTTCGAATGGTTTCCATCTTGAACGATGGAACCTTGAGAAACTTGTTCAAGATCTTGAGATCTAAGATTGGTCTGAACGTTCCCTCTTTTTTTGGGAACTATGAACAGATTGGAGTAGAACCCCATCCCTTGTTCTCCTAATGGAACAGGATGAATCACTCCCATTTGTAGCAGGTCTTCTACCCAATGTAAGAATGCCTGTCTTCTTAAGTGGTCTGAAGACAACTGAGACCTGTGGAACCTCCCCCTTGGAGGAAGCCCCTTGAACTCCAGAGAATAACCTTGGGAGACTATTTCTAGCGCCCAAGGATCCAGAACATCTCTTGCCCCAGCCTGAGCGAAGAGAGAGAGTCTGCCCCCCACCAGATCCGGTCCCGGATCGGGGGCCCGCATTTCATGCTGTCTTGGTAGCAGTGGCAGGTTTCCTGGCCTGCTTTCCTTTGTTCCAGCCTTGCATAGGTCTCCAGGCTGGATTGGCTTGAGAAGTATTACCTTCCTGCTTAGAGGACGTAGCCCTTGGGGCTGATCCGTTTCTGCGAAAGGGACGAAACTTAGGTTTATTTTTGGTCTTGAAAAGACCTATCCTGAGGAAGGGCGTGGCCCTTGCCCCCAGTGATATCAGAGATAATCTCTTTCAAGTCAGGGCCAAAGAGTGTTTTCCCCTTGAAAGGAATGTCAAGCAATTTGTTCTTGGAAGACGCATCCTCTGCCCAAGATTTAACCAAAGCGCTCTGCGCCACAATAGCAAACCCAGAATTTTTTTCGCCGCTAACCTAGCCAATTTCAAGGTGGCGTCTAGGGTGAAAGAATTAGCCAATTTAAGAGCACGAATTCTGTCCATAATCTCCTCATAAGAAGAAGAATTACTAATAATCGCCTTTCCTAGCTCATCAAACTAGAAACACGCGGCTGCAGTGACAGGGACAATGCATGCAATTGGTTGTAGAAGGGAACCTTGCTGAACAAACATCTTTAGCAGACCTTCTAATTCTTTATCCATAGGATCTTGGAAAGCACAACTATCTTCTATGGGTATAGTGGCGCGCTTGTGTAGAGTAGAAACCGCCCCCTCGACCTTGGGGACTGTCTGCCATCAGTCCTTTCTGGGGTCGACTATAGGAAAACAATTTTATAAATATGGGGGGAGGTACTAAAGGTATACCGGGCCTGTCCCATTCTTTACTAACAATGTACGCCACCCGCTTGGATATAGGAAAAGCTTCGGGGGGCCCCGGGGCCTCCAAGAACTTTTCCATTTTACATAGTGGTTCTGGAATGACCAGATAATCACAATCATCCAAATTGGATAACACCTCCTTAAGCAGAGCGCGGAGATGTTCCAACTTAAATTTAAAAGCAATCACATCAGGTTCAGCTTGTTGAGAAATGTTTCCTGAATCTGAAATTTCTCCCTCAGACAAAAACATCCCTGGCCCCCTCAGACTGGTGTAGGGGCCCTTCAGAAACCATATCATTAGCGTTCTCATGCTCTACAGAATTTTCTAAAACAGAGCAGTCGCGCTTTCACTGATAAGTGGGCATATTGGCTAAAATGTTTTAGATAGAATTATCCATTACAGCCGTTAAATGTTGCATAGTAAGGAGTATTGGCGCACTAGATGTACTAGGGGCCTCCTGTATGGGCAAGACTGGTGTAGACGAAGGAGGGGATGATGCAGTACCATGCTTACTCCCCTCACTTGAGGAATCATCTTGGGCATCATTTTTACTAAATTTTTTTATGACATAAAATAAATATAGTTAAATGAGAAGGAACCTTGGTTTCCCCACAGTCAGAACACAATCTATCTGGTAGTTCAGACATGTTAAACAGGCATAAACTTGAAAACAAAGCACAAAAAACGTTTTAAAATAAAACCGTTACTGTCACTTTAAATTTTAAACTAAACACACTTTATTACTGCAATTGCGAAAAAGTATGAAGGAATTGTTCAAAATTCACCAAAATTTCACCACAGTGTCTTAAAGCCTTAAAAGTATTGCACACCAAATTTGGAAGCTTTAACCCTTAAAATAACGGAACCGGAGCCGTTTTTATATTTAACCCCTTTACAGTCCCTGGAATCTGCTTTGCTGAGACCCAACCAAGCCCAAAGGGGAATACGATACCAAATGATGCCTTCAGAAAGACTTTTCTATGTATCAGAGCTCCACACACATGCAGCTGCATGCCATGCTGTCCTCAAAAACAAGTGCGCCATACCGGCGCGAAAATGAGGCTCAGACTATGATTAGGGAAAGCCCCTAAAGAATAAGGATTCAAAAACAGTGCCTGCCGATATAATCATATTAAAATACCCAGAATAAATGATTCCTCAAGGCTAAATATGTGTTAATAGTGAATCGATTTAGCCCAGAAAAAGTCTACAGTCTTAATAAGCCCTTGTGAAGCCCTTATTTACTATCTTGATAAACATGGCTTACCGGATCCCATAGGGAAAATGACAGCTTCCAGCATTACATCGTCTTGTTAGAATGTGTCATACCTCAAGCAGTAAGAGACTGCACACTGTTCCCCCAACTGAAGTTAATTGCTCTCAACAGTCCTGTGTGGAACAGCCATGGATTTTAGTTACGGTGCTAAAATCATTTTCCTCATACAAACAGAAATCTTCATCTCTTTTCTGTTTCTGAGTAAATAGTACATACCAGCACTATTTTAAAATAACAAACTCTTGATTGAATAATAAAAACTACAGTTAAACACTAAAAAACTCTAAGCCATCTCCGTGGAGATGTTGCCTGTACAACGGCAAAGAGAATGACTGGGGTAGGCGGAGCCTAGGAGGGATCATGTGACCAGCTTTGCTGGGCTCTTTGCCATTTCCTGTTGGGGAGGAGAATATCCCACAAGTAAGGATGACGCCGTGGACCGGACACACCTATGTTGGAGAAATAGGGAAGAAGTTTGGCGAAAATCTTTAGTTGCCTGCAAGTAGAACTTGAGGGCACGAACTACATCCAGATTGTGTAGAAGACGTTCCTTCTTTGAAGAAGGATTTGGACACAAGGATGGAACAACAATCTCTTGATTGATATTCCTGTTAGTGACTACCTTAGGTAAGAACCCAGGTTTAGTACGCAGAACTACCTTGTCTGAGTGAAAGATCAGATAAGGAGAATCACAATGTAGGGCTGATAACTCAGAGACTCTTCGAGCCGAGGAAATAGCCATTAAAAATAGAACTTTCCAAGATAACAATTTTATATCAATGGAATGAAGGGGTTCAAACGGAACACCCTGTAAAACGTTAAGAACTAAGTTTAAACTCCATGGCGGAGCAACAGTTTTAAACACAGGCTTGATCCTAGCTAAAGCCTGACAAAAAGCCTGGATGTCTGAATTTTCTGACAGACGCCTGTGTAACAAGATGGACAGAGCTGAGATCTGTCCCTTTAATGAGCTAGCCGATAAACCCTTTTCTAAACCTTCTTGTAGAAAAGACAATATCCTAGGAATCCTAACCTTACTCCAGGAGTAATCTTTGGATTCACACCAGTATAGGTATTTACGCCATATTTTATGGTAAATCTTTCTGGTAACAGGCTTCCTAGCCTGTATCAGGGTATCAATAACCGACTCAGAAAAACCACGTTTTGATAAAATCAAGCGTTCAATTTCCAAGCAGTCAGCTTCAGAGAAGTTAGACTTTGATGATTGAATGGACCCTGAATCAGAAGGTCCTGTCTTAGAGGTAGAGACCAAGGCGGACAGGATGACATGTCCACTAGATCTGCATACCAAGTCCTGCGCGGCCATGCAGGCGCTATTAGAATCACTGATGCTCTCTCCTGTTTGATTTTGGCAATCAATCGAGGAAGCAGTGGGAAGGGTGGAAATACATAAGCCATCCTGAAGTTCCAAGGTGCTGTCAAAGCATCTATCAGAACCGCTCCCGGATCCCTGGATCTGTAGCGAGGAAGTTTGGCGTTCTGGCGAGACGCCATGAGATCTATCTCTGGTTTGCCCCAACGTTGAAGAATTTGGGCAAAGACCTCCGGATGAAGTTCCCACTCCCCCGGATGAAGAGTCTGGCGACTCAAGAAATCCGCCTCCCAGTTCTCCACTCCCGGGATGTGGATTGCTGACAGGTGGCAAGAGTGAGACTCTGCCCAGCGAAATATCTTTGATACCTCTATCATTGCTAGGGAGCTTCTTGTCCCTCCTTGATGGTTGATGTAAGCTACAGTCGTGATGTTGTCCGACTGAAACCTGATGAACCCCCGAGTCTTTAACTGGGGCCAAGATAGAAGGGCATTGAGAACTGCTCTCAATTCCAGAATGTTTATTGGCAGGAGACTTTCCTCCTGACTCCATTGTCCCTGAGCCTTCAGAGAATTCCAGACAGCGCCCCAACCTAGAAGGCTGGCGTCTGTTGTTACAATTGTCCAGTCCGGCCTGCTGAACGGCATCCCCCTGGACAGATGTGGCCGAGAAAGCCACCATAGAAGAGAGTTTCTGGTCTCTTGATCCAGATTCAGAGTGGGGGACAAATCTGAGTAATCCCCATTCCACTGACTCAGCATGCACAATTGCAGCGGTCTGAGATGTAGGCGTGCAAAGGGAACGATGTCCATTGCTGCTACCATTAAGCCGATCACCTCCATGCATTGAGCTACTGACGGGAGTTGAATGGAATGAAGGACACGGCATGCATTTAGAAGCTTTGTTAATCTGTCTTCTGTCAGATAAATCCTCATTTCTACAGAATCTATAAGAGTCCCCAAGAATGGAACTCTTGTGAGAGGAAAGAGAGAACTCTTCTTTTCGTTTACTTTCCATCCATGCGACCTTAGAAATGCCAGAACTAACTCTGTATGAGACTTGGCAGTTTGAAAGCTTGAAGCTTGTATCAGAATGTCGTCTAGGTACGGAGCTACCGAAATTCCTCGCGGTCTTAGTACCGCCAGAAGGGCACCCAGAACCTTTGTAAAGATTCTTGGAGCCGTAGCCAATCCGAATGGAAGGGCTACAAACTGGTAATGCCTGTTTAAAAAGGCAAACCTTAGATACCGGTAATGATCTTTGTGAATCGGTATGTGAAGGTAAGCATCCTTTAAATCCACTGTGGTCATGTACTGACCCTCTTGGATCATGGGTAAGATTGTCCGAATAGTTTCCATTTTGAACGATGGAACTCTTAGGAATTTGTTTAGGATCTTTAAATCCAAGATTGGCCTGAAAGTTCCCTCTTTTTTGGGAACCACAAACAGGTTTGAGTAAAACCCTTGTCCTTGTTCCGACCGCGGAACCGGATGGATCACTCCCATTAATAATAGATCTTGTACACAGCGTAGAAACGCGTCCTTCTTTATTTGGTTTGTTGACAACCTTGACAGATGAAATCTCCCTTTTGGGGGAGAGAATTTGAAGTCTAGAAGGTATCCCTGAGATATGATCTCTAGCGCCCAGGGATCCTGGACATCTCTTGCCCAAGCCTGGGCGAAGAGAGAGAGTCTGCCCCCCACTAGATCCGGTCCCGGATCGGGGGCCCTCGGTTCATGCTGTCTTTGAGGCAGCAGCAGGTTTACTGGCCTGCTTGCCCTTGTTCCAGGACTGGTTAGGCTTCCAGCCTTGTCTGTAACGAGCAACAGTTCCTCCCTGTTTTGGTGCAGTGGAGGTTGGCGCTGCTCCTGCTTTGAAATTCCGAAAGGGACGAAAATTAGACTGTCTAGCCTTAGCTTTGGCTTTGTCTTGAGGTAGAGCGTGGCCCTTACCTCCTGTAATGTCAGCAATAATTTCTTTCAAACCGGGCCCAAATAAAGTTTGCCCCTTGAAAGGTATTATTAAGTAATTTGGACTTAGAAGTTACATCAGCCGACCAGGATTTTAGCCACAGCGCCCTGCGTGCCTGAATGGCGAATCCTGAATTCTTAGCCGTAAGTTTGGTTAAATGTACTACGGCCTCCGAAATGAATGAATTAGCTAGTTTAAGGACTCTAAGCCTGTCCGTAATGTCGTCCAGCGTAGCTGAACTAAGGTTCTCTTCTAGAGACTCAATCCAAAATGCTGCCGCAGCCGTGATCGGCGCGATGCATGCAAGGGGTTGTAATATAAAACCTTGTTGAACAAACATTTTCTTAAGGTAACCCTCTAATTTTTTATCCATAGGATCTGAAAAAGCACAGCTATCCTCCACCGGGATAGTGGTACGCTTAGCTAAAGTAGAAACTGCTCCCTCCACCTTAGGGACCGTTTGCCATAAGTCCCGTGTGGTGGCGTCTATTGGAAACATCTTTCTAAATATTGGAGGGGGTGAGAACGGCACACCGGGTCTGTCCCACTCCTTAGTAACAATTTCAGTTAATCTCTTAGGTATAGGAAAAACGTCAGTACTCGCCGGTACCGCAAAGTATTTATCCAACCTACACATTTTCTCTGGTATTGCAACAGCGTTACAATCGTTGAGAGCTGCTAAGACCTCCCCTAGTAATACACGGAGGTTTTCCAATTTAAACTTAAAATTTGAAATATCTGAATCCAATCTGTTTGGATCAGAACCGTCACCTACAGAATGAAGCTCTCCGTCCTCATGCTCTGCAAGCTGTGACGCAGTATCAGACATGGCCCTAGAATTATCAGCGCACTCTGTTCTCACCCCAGAGTGATCACGCTTGCCTCTTAGTTCTGGTAATTTAGCCAAAACTTCAGTCATAACAGTAGCCATATCTTGTAATGTTATCTGTAATGGCTGCCCAGATGTACTAGGCGCCATAATATCACGCACCTCCCGGGCGGGAGATGCAGGTACTGACACGTGAGGCGAGTTAGTCGGCATAACTCTCCCCTCGCTGTTTGGTGAAATTTGTTCAATTTGTACAGATTGGCTTTTATTTAAGGTAGCATCAATACAGCTAGTACATAAATTTCTATTGGGCTCCACCTTGGCATTGGAACAAATGACACAGGTATCTTCCTCTGAATCAGACATGTTTAACACACTAGCAATAAACATGCAACTCGGTTACAATTTTATTTAATAAAAACGTACTGTGCCTCAAAAGCACTAAACGATTAAATGACAGTTGAAATAATGAACTGAAAAACAGTTATAGCATCACTCTTAACAAATAACACAACTTTTTAGCAAAGGTTTGTTCCCATTAGTAAAATAACACTAATTAAATTTTAAACATAAAAATTACAGAGCAACGTTTTAAATCACAGTCACTATTAAATCTCACAGCTCTGCTGAGAGAATCTACTTCCCTTCAAAGAAGTTTGAAGACCCCTGAGTTCTGTCAGAGATGAACCGGATCATGCAGAAAATATAAGTGTAACTGACTGAAAATTTTTTGATGCGTAGCAAAGAGCGCCAAAAAACGGCCCCTCCCCCTCACACACAGCAGTGAGAGAGAAACGAAACTGTCATAATCAAAACAAGCAAACTGCCAAGTGGAAAAATAATGCCCAAATATTTATTCACTCAGTACCTCAGAAATGCAAACGATTCTACATTCCAGCAAAAACGTTTAACATGAATTAAATACCTATTAAAAGGTTTAATGTACTTTTACAGAGTAATTCCGGTGAAATACCATCCCCAGAATACTGAAGTGTAGAGTATACATACATGTCATTATATCGGTATAGCAGGATTTTCTCATCAATTCCATTCAGAAAATAAAAACTGCTACATACCTCAATGCAGATTCAACTGCCCGCTGTCCCCTGATCTGAAGCTTTTACCTCCCTCAGATGGCCGAGAAACAGCAATATGATCTTAACTACTCCGGTTAAAATCATAATAAAAAACTCTGGTAGATTCTTCTTCAAACTCTGCCAGAGAAGTAATAACACGCTCCGGTGCCATTGTAAAACAACAAACTCTTGATTGAAGTTATACAAACTAAGTATAATCACCATAGTCCTCTCACACCTCCTATCTAGTCTTTGGGTGCAAGAGAATGACTGGAGGTGACGTAGAGGGGAGGAGCTATATAGCAACTCTGCTGGGTGAATCCTCTTGCACTTCCTGTAGGGGAGCAGATAATATCCCAGAAGTAATGATGACCCGTGGACTGATCACACATAACAGAAGAAATATATATTTATATATATATATATATATATATATATATATACATATACACAAACACACACACACACACATATATATATCTGTATGTCTGTACATGTGTGTATGTGTTTGTACATGTATGGATATATATGTGTGTATGGATGAGTGTGTGTGTATAAATATATCTGTATGTGTGTATATAGGTGTCTGTACGTGTATGGATATATTTTGTGCATGTATCTATATCGGTGTGCATATATTTTTTGTGCGTGTCTAATAAGTTATCATGATTATCCCCATATGTACAAGCATATTTACAAAATCTGTACTCAGTGTACCTCCAGATTGTCAGCAGGTAATATGCATCATTAAAACCCCCCTAAACTACAAATAAATATGCCAACATAAATGTGCTGCAGCATAATAAAATCTGAGTTATGTGCCTTTAAGCAATCTTTTGTTATGTTAGCTTGATCAAACCTAAATATAAACCTTGCTACTGTTTCTTCTAGAGGAATTAGAAATCTTGAGGTTTCAAAGCTAGAAAAAAAAGAGTTATTAATGCTTAAAATTGTGTAGATGTTTCTCATGGAGATTAACTGTGAAATAACTAGCTATGGAAAAGCAAGTGTCTGTGTGTGTGTGTGTGTGTGTGTGTGTGTGTGTGTGCGAGAGTGTATATGTGTGTGCGTGAGAGTGTATATATGTGTGTGTGTGTGTGTGTGTGTGTGTGTGTGTAGGAGACTGTGCCTGTGTATCAAAATCATGTTTTTTTGAGGAGGGGGCTTCATAGATTCTTGCACCAGGGCCCTAAGGTTTCTAGTTACGCCTCTGCCTCCTCTCATGCTAGACTGCAAGACTTCTCTCATGTCAGACTTTCTCCTAATCTGTCCTCCCTTAAACGCTCCCTAAAGACATTTTTGTTCAGGGAACTAAGTAACTAATGAATTCCACTTGCCTAATAATTGCCCTCACAAAACATCATTGTCACCTTTTGAAGTCCCCTACTCCTGTTTCTTACCCTTCTACTCTTCTAGATTGTAATTTCCAATGGTTATAGGGCTCTCAATTCCTCCAGAATTTGATTCATTTTGTCCTGTCTCTTAAAAATATTGTATCATTGTATCTTTTCTACCGATGGTCAGCGCTGCAGAATTTGCTGCCGCTTTATAAATAAATAATAATGATAATAATGTTTAAAATCAAATAAGAGGAGTGTAGGTACAGACATTATATTCCTTACGCTGTCTACACTCCTCTTATTTGATATTAAACGTGAAATAATTGTAACTTCCTGAACGTGACATCCTTTCCAAGCATTTTTACTGCATGAATTAAACACGCAACTTTGGGTGTTGGTAAAAGCAACTTTCTCTCTTATATATTCGTGATTTTCAAAAAGATTTTTTATACGTTTCTAAATGGACCATCTGATGAGGTTTAAATTAAATTAGGAGTCAGTAGTTTAACACAGTTATATACAATGAACTGCTATTTATACACACTAAAAAGTAAGCTATACACAAACTACTAAATTCATTTTTAAGAATTCTATTTTTTGAAAGGCGGCAGAATAACTCATTAAGTTAACTTACCTAATCTTTAAAGACTCATTTTCATACTGCTTTACTAGTTCATCCAAGTTTTTGCAGATTTGCACAATAAATGGCACTACTGTGAGCCCCAATGATTTTCCAAAATAAGGCAAGGATGACGTAACCAGGGCAACCCAGGGAGGGTGCATCCCATAACCATACTCTGGACGAAGAGCACACACAACAGCAGAAACAAACAAACCCTGGGATGTTATCGCATGTGACTGAACGTACTGCATAGCATTGATAGACTTCTGAAAGTTGAGAGCTCGCTGCCATTCCTTAGACAGCTCTGCTTGGATGTCTTGCTCATCATGTAACTGCCTGAGATGATGCTCTAAATGAATTAACACCTGAAGGAGCTTTAGAAGCTCTATCTGCAGAGGATGCTCACTCCATATTTGGTCTTGACCAAAGTTAATAACACTCTCTTCAAACAAGTCATCATCAACATCTTTATTGCCACAAGATAAAACCATCTCATACTTTTTTTTGCTTGTGTACATAGAAGCAGACAACGACAGGAGCACAAACTCTTGGACTTTACATCTCTCTAGCAAGCCGTGTATAAACTCAACATTTTTCCCCTCGGATGATTTGGCTGTCATGGCTAGTTGTGACATCATTCGTATTAGGACTTCAACACTTTTCACTTGGACATCCCTGTTGCCAAGAACATCTTTGTGAGTAACTTTAAGATAGCATGGGTAATAGGACCTCAGAAAGCTCAGACAGAGGTATGTTAGAAGTTCTATCAATAAAGAATGAGGACACATTGACGGTGACTGTGTTTGAAGTTTGCCATAAAAACTTTGTCCAACAAGGGCTTCCTGGTGGCGTGCCAGAAGGTTATATATCAAGTTTAGGTGAGCTGTAGAGCTGGTGTCCATACTAGTGCTAGCCACAGCCTCAATAAACTCTTTCGGGTTTGTTTTTAGAATTGCTTCTAACACTGAAAAAGCATACAAAACACGTTTTGAATCATAAGGCTGCAGGTACAACAGGATATGTTTAAACAGAGCCTCTATCATCTCTTCCCTTTCCTTCTGCTGCTTTAAGAGCCTTGTGCTTCTTATTGCCTGAAGTTCTAAATCTGCTTCATCATCGCTTGAAAGTGATTCTGACGTCTGAGTAACATCAGATTCAGTGCGTACCAAATTTAATAATGTGATCTGTCGGGGAGCATCTAGACAGGGTATATTTAATTGTCCAGTTTGCATCAAACTTCCTTTTCTTTCTAAACTGTCCCCACCATTTTGCTCATTACTAATATCAAAAGAGCTAGGAGAGAATGACGATGTATTTTCACTCTCATTGTGTCCAGTACTGGTGTCAGCTGACTCTGTATGTTCACTGTCTTCTTCTCCATAAAGTTTTTGCTTTGTGAAGTTGGTAGAATGATTTTCAACCAACTCGTTTGTCATCTTCTCAGGATCTTTCTCTACTTCAGCCCAAATGGCCTCTCTGTCCACAGTGTTAAACTGAGGAATGCTTTCTTCTGAACCACTTTCAGGAAAATCAGAAATTCCAGGTGAATCTTTAAAATAAGTTCTTTTCTTTGCTAACCAAAAACTGAATTCTTCTGAAAGAAAAAACAAAACATTGAACATAGGTCCTAAAATTAGTAAACTTCTACAACAGGCTTACTTGTATGACATTTTTTATGTCTCCATATTATACCCGGATAAAGGGGGTACTTCCTGAGTTAACAAATAGTATGGATTCTGGGTGATTTGTAAGAAATATAAATAGAAACTTGTTAAATGTGTTTCTTTTAAGAATAAGGAAATGTAAAGGAACAATATACTGTATTGATTAATTGCTAGATGCATGGAGTCTGGTGGAAGTTTTCTACTCTGCTAGATTGTTCTCATAGGATCCTCCTTTCCCTCTCCATCGCTGTAACACATCATCTTCAAATCAGAACACCCTCTATAAACTATATGATTAAGATATTGCTCACTGTTAAAACAGAGCTCTCTCATTTCTTCAAGCGTTCACATTCTATGATTAAACACAACTCAAATATGACAGTTTTAATCACTTACTAACGACAATGGGCTAAAAAAATAATATATAAATAGGAGGGAAGATTGGACTAGGACCAGACCAATAGGGATGATGAGGAACACAGGGGACGCTGGTCCTGCAACTGGAAAGGACTGAAGACAAACAACCACATTGTAACAGAGATTAAGTGATTTTTTTATTTTTATTTTGTGGGCCTATAGAAACTTAAGGAGGATCCATAGATGTTAGAGGGCAATTATTTAAATATTTGGAGGGTATTGAAGTTGGAGGACATGTAGGAGGCCCCAAGCTATGAGTCGGCAGGAATTTTAGGAACAACTGCAGTGGGAGGGTTTATGGCTAGGGATAATTATGGTGGTGGTGGTGGGGGGGGGGATTACAAATTGCACATTGGTTGCAAGTGGATCCAGTATGGTAAGCTTATTGAGATAAAATGGCAGGGTTATGGTAAGTGGAGGTTGCAGTTAGAGTTAGTGCTGGTTTCAGCTGGAGTTTGAAGCTTACCATTATGACCAATCATGCAGAGCTTCTATCAGAGTGCAAATAGCCCTTAATATCAGGGACTTAGTGGCAAAAATAGTGTCAGTACAAAAAGTCTGCAGTCCCTTGTGTAGAATTTAGACATCTTTCTGTCTCACTATTGACTATGGATTCTTAATGTGAGTCTTGATCATACAAGTCTTTTCAGGAACTGCAGATGTCTACAGAAGTACATTTCTCAGAAGTTTCAAGTTCTCTTGTTTACAACATAATAAACTGCAGGGAGGTATGTTGACTCACTAAAGCAGTCATGGAACACAGTGCTCTGTAGAACATAGAATGTAAAAGATTGTTTATTTCTTGACACGGTGAGTCCACGGCCCTCCTCTGTTTTCAGACAGTTTTTTTTATAAACCTCAGGCACCTCTGCACCTTGCGTTATTTCCTTTATCTCCTTTTCCTTCTGTCGAATGACTGGGGGTTGTGGGAAGGGAAGTGATACTTAACAGCTTTGCTGTTGTGCTCTTTGCCTCCTCCTGCTGGCCAGGAGTGATATTCCCAAAAGTAATTGATGATCCGTGGACTCACCGTGTCAAGAAATAAATACATTTATCAGGTAAGCATAAATTTTGTTTTCTTTCTTAAGACAAGGTGAGTCCACGGATCATCAATTACTGTTGGGAATCAATACCAAAGCTAGAGGACACAGATGATATGGGAGGGCAAGACAGGTGACCTAAACAGAAGGCACCACTGCTTGCACAACCTTTCTCCCAAAAGAAGCCTCAGATGAGGCAAAAGTATCAAATTTATAGAATTTAGAAAAAGTGTGCAAAGAAGACCAAGTCGTGGCCTTACAAATCTGTGCTACAGAGGCCTTGTTCTTAAAGGCCCGAAAAGAAGACACCGCCCTAGTGGAGTGAGCTGTAATTTTCTCAGGAGGCTGCTGTCCAGCAGTCTCATAAGCCATACGAATAACACTTCTCAACCAGAGAGAAAGAGAAGTGGCAGTAGCTTTCTGGCCTTTACGTTTACCAGAAAAAAAACAAACAATGCAGAAAGTCCTTTGTAGCCTGCAGATAAAATTTAAGAGCCCGCACAACATCTAAGTTGTTCAACAGACGTTCTTTATGAGAAGAAGGATTATGATAGAGAGAAGGCACAAAAATGTCCTGATTAATATTTCTGTCCGAAACAACCTTAGGAAGAAAACCAAACCTGGTACGAAGAACTGCCTTATCTGCATGAAATATGAGATAAGGAGAATCACACTGCAAAGCTGAGAATTCATAAACCCTCCGAGCAGAAGAGATAGCAGTTAGAAACAAAACTTTCCAAGATAACAACTTAATATCTATGGAATGCATAGGCTCAAACGGAGCCTGTTGTAAAACTTTAAGAAAAAGGTTAAGGCTCCAAGGTGGAGCAACTGACTTAAACACAGGCCTGATTCTGACCAGGGCCTGACAAAAGGATTGTACATCTGGCACGTCTGCCAGACGCTTGTGCAGCAGAATGGATAGAGCAGAAATCTGACCCTTGAGGGTACTGACAGATAACCCCTTCTCAAGGCCTTCCTGGAGAAAAGATAAGATCCTTGGGATCCTGACCTTACTCCAAGAATATCCTTTAAATTCACACCAATAAAGATATTTATGCTATATCTTATGGTAAATCTTTCTAGTAACATGCTTACGAGCCTGAACCATGGTTTCAATGACCGATTCCGAAAACCCACACTTACCTAAAAATCAAGCGTTCAATCTCCAAGCAGTCAGCTTCAGAGAAACAAGATTTGGATGAAGGAATGGCACCTGAAGCAGAAGGTCCTTCATCAGCGGAAGTCTCCACGGAAGAAGAGACAACATCGCTACTAGATCTGCATACCAGATCCTACGAGACCACGCAGAAGCTATTAGAATCACAGATGCTCTCTCCTGCTTGATCCGAGCGATAACTCGCGGAAGGAGAGCAAACGGAGGAAAGAGATATGCCAACCTGAAGTTCCAAGGAACTGCCAGAGCATCCATCAGAAAGGCTTGAGGATCTCTCGACCTCGAACCGTACTTTGGGAGCTTGGTGTTCTGATGAGACGCCATCCGATCCAATTCTGGTAACCCCCATTTTGTTATTAACCTGGATAACACTTCTGGATGGAGTTTCCACTCCCAGGGATGAAAAGTCTGTCTGCTCAGAAAATCCGCTACCGAATTGTCCACTCCTGGAATGTGGATGGCAGATAGACAGCAATTGTAAGCCTCCGCCCACTGGAAGATCCGTGCCACCTCCTTCATGGCTAAGGAACTCTGAGTCCCCCCTTGGTGGTTGAAGCCACTGAGGTTATGTTGTCTGTCTGGAACCTGATGGACCGGGCTAGGGCCTGCTGAGGCCAAGCCATCAAGGCATTGAAGATCGATACTCAATTCCAGAATGTTTATGGGGAGAGCAGATACCTCCTGAGACCAAAGTCCCTGCGCCTTCAACGAGTCCCAGACTGCTCCCCAACCCAACAGGCTGGCATCCGTGGTCACAATTACCCAAGATTGTCTCAGAAAACACATCCCCTGGGACAGATGTTCTTGCGACAGCCACCATGGAAGGGAGTTCCTTGCTGATTGATCTAGAACTATTCACTGAGCGAGCATGCATAGCTGCAGAGGTCTCAAATGGAACCGAGCAAACTGAACTATGTCCATGGAAGCCAGCATCAACCCGATTACCTCAATGCTTTGGGCCACTGATGGCCGACTGTAGGGACAGGCAAGCGGACAGAATCTTGACTCTTCTGACCTCCGTCAGAAAATTTTTCATAGAGAATCTATAATGGTTCCTAAGGTCACTCTTGTAGATGGAACAAGAGAACTTTTCTCCAAATTGATCTTCCAACCGTGGGAACGAAGAAACGGCAACAAGATCTTTGTATGAGTTTCTGCTAGTTGCAAGGGTGGAGCCTGAACCAAAATATCGTCCAGATAAGGCGCCACTGCTATTCCCCGAGACCGAATCACTGCCAATATAGCTCCTAGGACCTTTGAGAAAATTCTTGGAGCTGTGGCAAGGCGAAATGGAGGCGCTACAAATTGAAAATGTTTGTCTAGATAGGCAAACCTCAGATATTTGTGATGATCCCTGTGGATGGAAGCGTGCAGGTACGCATCCTTCAGGTCTATGGTCGATATGAATTGACCCTCTTGAATAAGAGAAAGAATGGAACGGATAGTCTCCATCTTGAAGGACGGCACTCTGAAGAATTTGTTTAGTAGCTTTAGATCTAGAATGGGCCGAAAAGTTCCCTCTTTTTTGGGAACCACAAACAGGTTGGAGTAAAACCAGAAACCCTGTTCCTGACTTGGAACAGGCAATATCACTCCCAAGAGGGAAAGAACCTGTACACATTTCAAGAACGCCTCCCTTTTTTTTGGTCTACAGATAATCTGGAGAGGTGGAACCTGCCCCTGGGAGGAAAGGTCTTGAACTCTAACTTGTACCCCTGGGAAACTATGTCCACTGCCCACGGGTCTGGGACATCTCGTTCCCAAGCTTGTGCGATCTGTCAGAGTCTGCCCCCCACATGATCTGATCACAGATCGGGGGAAAACCCTTCATGCTGACTTGGAATCAGCTACGGGTTTCTTGGATTGCTTCCCCTTGTTCCAAGACTGACCAGGCTTCCAAGAGGGTTTGGATTGTTTCTGTTTGGTAGTGGCAGGGGAAGGCTTACCTCTGAAGTTACGAAAGGAACAAAAATTAGTCTGACGTCCCTTTATTTTGTTCTTCTTGTCTGGAGGCAAAAAGGAACATTTAGCACCCGTGATATCCGAAATAATTTCTGCCAATGCAGGCCCGAACAAGGTCTTTCCCTTGTAAGGGATTGCCAAAAGCTTAGATTCAGAAGAAACATCAGCAGACCAAGATTTAAGCCATAGCACTCTACACGCCAAGATAGCAAAGCCAGATATTTTGACTCCAAACTTAATGACCTGCAAAGAAGCATTAGTGATGAAGTAATTAGCTAACTTCAGAACCTTTATCCTATCCTGAATCTCTTCCAAGGGCGTTTCGGCTTGCAGGGATTCAGACAAGGCGTCAAACCAATAAGTAGCCGCACTGGTTACTGTAGTAATGCACACCGCCGGTTGCCATTGTAACCCCTGATGAATATACATCTTCTTTAGAAAGGCCTCCAGTTTTTTATCCATAGGAACCTTGAAAGAGCAACTATGCTCAATAGGAATAGTAGTTCTCTTGGCCAAAGTAGAAATCGCCCCTTCCACCTTTGGGACCGTCTGCCACTACTTATTGATGGAGTCGGCCACTAGGAACATTTTCTAAAAACAGGAGAGGGAGAAAAGGGAATTTCTGGTCTCCCCCATTCCCTGGTGGTAATCTCCGTAGCACGGTCTGGCACTGGAAACACTTTCCCAGGAGAGGGAACATCAAAGTATTTATTTAATTTACTGTTTTTTTTAGGGTTGACGACAGGCGTATCAAAGTCGTCCAAAGTAGCTAAAACCTCCGTTAGCATAATACGAAGGTGCTCAAGCTTGAATCTGAAGGAAACCACTTCAGTATCAGAAGAGGTAATTACACTGTCCGAATCTGAGACTTCACCCTCAGAGGCTACGGAAGTATCTTCATCTTCCGATCTCTGGTTAACCTGAACCGGATCAGTCACCCTACCTTCTGATTCTTTACATTTCCTCTTACGTTTCCCCTGCAGTAGGGAATGGTCACTAGCGCCTCAGATACCGCTGTGAACACCTGGGCAGCAATTTCTGCCTTCAAAAACACTCCATCAAGTGTTTGAGAGGAACCACAGGGCACTGCCTGAGGCGACAATGAAACTTGGGGCACTTGAGAAGGAGACTGTGGCATTGCCTGAACGGTATCCCCCTAAGAGAATGGTGGCTCAGAAACAAATAGTCTGTCTTTAAAGGGACAGTCTACCATAGAATTGTTATTGTTTTAAAAGATAGATAATCCCTTTATTACCCATTCCCCAGTTTTGCATAACCAATACAGTTATATTAATATACTTTTTACCTCTGTGATTACCTTGTATCTAGAAACCTTCTTTCAGCCCCCTGATCACATGACTGTGACTGTTTATTATCTATTGTCTTAAATTTAGCATTGTTTTTTGCTAAATCTTAAATAACCCTCTGTGCCTGAACACAGTGTTATTTATATGGCCCACGTGTACTTTCTGTCTCTGTGTTGAAAAGAGATTTAAAAAGCATGTGATAAGAGGCAGCCATCAAAGGCTTAGAAATTAGCATATGAGCCTACCTATGTTTAGTTTAAACTAAGAATACCAAGAGAAAAAAGCAAATTTGATGATAAAAGTAAATTGGAAAGTTGATTAAAATTAAAAGTCCTATCTGAATAATGAAAGTTTAATTTATTCTAGACTGTCCCTTTAAACATCAGAGTTCTGTCAATGCAAGAACTACAAAAAGACGAAGGAGGTTCAACATGGGCATTCAAACAGAGTTTGCACTCCAGGTCCATCTTGCAACAATAATATTGTAATAACCCCAAAAAATATATATATATTTTTAAATTTGTACGGTCTCTTTAACTTGAAACGTTATCCCCAAACAACAGAACGTCGGTTTCAGAACCGGAGTCTCTCTTACTTAAGGCTTTGTTAATTCTAGCAACATATCCCACAGAAACACTATCCCTCTATGGCCAAACAAATTAAACTATCAGGCTCCTTTACACCTCAGCGCTTCTTAGCTGAGGTGCCTACCTGATCCTGTTTGGCGCAGGGCGAAGAAGCACACGCTGATAGCTGCTGCGTGAACAAAACTCCAAGACGATATGCAGGGGAAAAGAGAGCAAAGTAAAAGCGTGCTTTGCGACCAGAGGAGGAGCTCCGCCCCTTGTGACGTCAGAGTCGGTTCCGATATACGGACTGCAAAAGTAAAGGAATGGCAGCCCAAAAAAAACAAGTCCCCTCCAAACAAAACGACTGCTCACCAAAGTAGACGAAGACTGAGCCACCAACAATAAGATGTAAGCATTTATAGCCAAAAACGATAAATGGTCATTCTCACTCAAAGGACATAACTTCCTGGCCATCAGCAGTACCCTGTAACTTGTCTCCTGAACTCAGGATAACTAAGCCCCATAATAATGCAGCATAAACAAATTGCTAGGATTTTTTCAAACACAAAAATAGCACTTACCTGCATCTCTGCTGTCCGACAGGACATCTCACCTGGTATGAGAGGAAGCCACTCCTCACAGAGACCTAGGATAGAAGAAGGTCAGAGTAAGCCTACTCTGGCATTCTGATTGAGGGCAGCAATTTGTCAGGAAAACGCAGTGAGGCCCACCCCACAAGTTCTGACTGCTTAAAAGCTACCACAGCCCTACTGAAGAGACTAATGTGGAGTACATCTAAACCCTGCTTGTGATGGAAGATCAGAGCAAGCCTGCTCTAGCTTCAAAATAAAAAAATCTTGATAGAAGAATCTTATTCAGACACCTATAACACTGATGGCAAAGAGAATGACTGGGGGTTGTGGGAAGGGAAGTGATACTTAACAGATTTGCTGTGGTGCTCTTTGCCTCCTCCTGCTGGCCAGGAGTGATATTCTCAACAGTAATTGATGATCCATGGACTCACCGTATCTTAAGAAAGACACAGCCTTGTAAAAAAGGTTCTTGTCTCACCTGAAGAGTTCTTCTGCTTGACGCAGTGAATAGAGGTTCTCTGTGTCTTTGGGTGTAGTAGGAGCAATAAGACAGGTTCAAGGATTCTTGCAACATCATTTAAGGAAAGTGCCCTGATAAGCCAACCCTGTGCAGCTGCACCAATAGCACCATCAGAACAGTTTAGACTGTCAAGAACCACAAAGAGAGATCTACAAACAGAAACAAGATGTAAAAAGAAGAAAAAATTACTGTTTTTTTCTCTATTACACTTATCCATCTACATTAAAATGAATTAATTTATTCTATAACTTTGGGTTCTGAGATACTTAAAAATCAGGAAAATGTTTATTGAACTTTTACACTTAGGGCTAGATTTATCAAGGGCTAGGATAATTTTCCTTTGTATTCTCCTCCAAGTTCTCTGCAGCTCTTCCTTGGAGAGGTGCACTGGTGCGCACAAATTTATCAAAAAATTGCACGTAAAAAATTGCACTGTTTGGAAGGCCTGCTGGGGCAGATTATAGTGAATTACTCCATGCGAAAAAAGCAAGTTCTCCTGATTTATTCATGGTTTTTTTAGGTTGTATTTTTTCCACTTTACATGGGGCAAATTTGTGCATTAATTATGGTGTGTTACCACATTACATTTTTACTTTAACTTGGTTATAATATTGACCCTATATAACCGTAACACATTCAAATTGTTAATACAATTTACGATCTTTGTGGGGCTATTTTACATTCCATATTTGGCATATGCATCTAGCCAAACGCATTCTCCAAAAGCGCAAAAGAATTATAAATTGGCAACTAGGAGTAATGCTAAGGCGGACTAAAACTAGCAAAAACAGAATTTATGTTTACCTGATAAATTTCTTTCTCCAACGGTGTGTCCGGTCCACGGCGTCATCCTTACTTGTGGGATATTCTCTTCCCCAACAGGAAATGGCAAAGAGCCCAGCAAAGCTGGTCACATGATCCCTCCTAGGCTCCGCCTACCCCAGTCATTCGACCGACGTTAAGGAGGAATAATAGCATAGGAGAAACCATATGGTACCGTGGTGACTGTAGTTAAAGAAAATAAATTATCAGACCTGATGAAAAAACCAGGGCGGGCCGTGGACCGGACACACCGTTGGAGAAAGAAATTTATCAGGTAAACATAAATTCTGTTTTCTCCAACATAGGTGTGTCCGGTCCACGGCGTCATCCTTACTTGTGGGAACCAATACCAAAGCTTTAGGACACGGATGAAGGGAGGGAGCAAATCAGGTCACCTAAATGGAAGGCACCACGGCTTGCAAAACCTTTCTCCCAAAAATAGCCTCAGAAGAAGCAAAAGTATCAAACTTGTAAAATTTGGTAAAAGTGTGCAGTGAAGACCAAGTCGCTGCCCTACATATCTGATCAACAGAAGCCTCGTTCTTGAAGGCCCATGTGGAAGCCACAGCCCTAGTGGAATGAGCCGTGATTCTTTCGGGAGGCTGCCGTCCGGCAGTCTCGTAAGCCAATCTGATGATGCTTTTAATCCAAAAAGAGAGAGAGGTAGAAGTTGCTTTTTGACCTCTCCTTTTACCTGAATAAACAACAAACAGGGAAGATGTTTGTCTAAAATCCTTTGTAGCATCTAAATAGAATTTTAGAGCGCGAACAACATCCAAATTGTGCAACAAGCGTTCCTTCTTTGAAACTGGTTTCGGACACAGAGAAGGTACGATAATCTCCTGGTTAATGTTTTTGTTAGAAACAACTTTTGGAAGAAAACCAGGTTTAGTACGTAAAACCACCTTATCTGCATGGAACACCAGATAAGGAGGAGAACACTGCAGAGCAGATAATTCTGAAACTCTTCTAGCAGAAGAAATTGCAACTAAAAACAAAACTTTCCAAGATAATAACTTAATATCAACGGAATGTAAGGGTTCAAACGGAACCCCCTGAAGAACTGAAAGAACTAAATTGAGACTCCAAGGAGGAGTCAAAGGTTTGTAAACAGGCTTGATTCTAACCAGAGCCTGAACAAAGGCTTGAACATCTGGCACAGCTGCCAGTTTTTTGTGAAGTAACACCGACAAGGCAGAAATCTGTCCCTTCAGGGAACTTGCCGATAATCCTTTTTCCAATCCTTCTTGAAGGAAGGATAGAATCCTAGGAATCTTAACCTTGTCCCAAGGGAATCCTTTAGATTCACACCAACAGATATATTTTTTCCAAATTTTATGGTAAATCTTTCTAGTTACAGGCTTTCTGGCCTGAACAAGAGTATCGATAACAGAATCTGAGAAACCTCGCTTCGATAAAATCAAGCGTTCAATCTCCAAGCAGTCAGCTGGAGTGAAACCAGATTCGGATGTTCGAACGGACCCTGAACAAGAAGGTCTCGTCTCAAAGGTAGCTTCCAAGGTGGAGCCGATGACATATTCACCAGATCTGCATACCAAGTCCTGCGTGGCCACGCAGGAGCTATCAAGATCACCGACGCCCTCTCCTGATTGATCCTGGCTACCAGCCTGGGGATGAGAGGAAACGGCGGGAACACATAAGCTAGTTTGAAGGTCCAAGGTGCTACTAGTGCATCCACTAGAGCCGCCTTGGGATCCCTGGATCTGGACCCGTAGCAAGGAACTTTGAAGTTCTGACGAGAGGCCATCAGATCCATGTCTGGAATGCCCCAAAGTTGAGTGACTTGGGCAAAGATTTCCGGATGGAGTTCCCACTCCCCCGGATGCAATGTCTGACGACTCAGAAAATCCGCTTCCCAATTTTCCACTCCCGGGATGTGGATAGCAGACAGGTGGCAGGAGTGAGACTCCGCCCATAGAATGATCTTGGTCACTTCTTCCATCGCTAGGGAACTCCTTGTTCCCCCCTGATGGTTGATGTACGCAACAGTCGTCATGTTGTCTGATTGAAACCGTATGAACTTGGTCCTCGCTAGCTGAGGCCAAGCCTTGAGAGCATTGAATATCGCTCTCAGTTCCAGAATATTTATCGGTAGAAGAGATTCTTCCCGAGACCAAAGACCCTGAGCTTTCAGGGATCCCCAGACCGCGCCCCAGCCCATCAGACTGGCGTCGGTCGTGACAATGACCCACTCTGGTCTGTGGAATGTCATCCCTCGTGACAGGTTGTCCAGGGACAGCCACCAACGGAGTGAGTCTCTGGTCCTCTGATTTACTTGTATCTTTGGAGACAAGTCTGTATAGTCCCCATTCCACTGACTGAGCATGCACAGTTGTAACGGTCTTAGATGAATGCGCGCAAAAGGAACTATGTCCATTGCCGCTACCATCAACCCGATCACTTCCATGCACTGAGCTACGGAAGGAAGAGGAACGGAATGAAGTATTCGACAAGAGTCCAGGAGCTTTGTCTTTCTGGCCTCTGTTAGAAAAATCCTCATTTCTG
Source organism: Bombina bombina (assembly GCF_027579735.1). Lineage (NCBI taxonomy): Eukaryota > Metazoa > Chordata > Amphibia > Anura > Bombinatoridae > Bombina > Bombina bombina. The sequence continues at coordinate 103,648,735 of NC_069501.1, forward strand.
AGGAGTCTATAATTGTTCCCAAGAAGGGAACCCTTGTTGACGGGGATAGAGAACTCTTTTCCACGTTCACTTTCCAGCCGTGCGATCTGAGAAAGGCCAGGACGATGTCCGTGTGAGCCTTTGCTCGAGGGAGGGACGACGCTTGAATCAGAATGTCGTCCAGGTAAGGTACTACTGCAATGCCCCTTGGTCTTAGCACAGCTAGAAGGGACCCTAGTACCTTTGTGAAAATCCTTGGAGCAGTGGCTAATCCGAAAGGAAGCGCCACGAACTGGTAATGTTTGTCCAGGAATGCAAACCTTAGGAACCGATGATGTTCCTTGTGGATAGGAATATGTAGATACGCATCCTTTAAATCCACCGTGGTCATGAATTGACCTTCCTGGATGGAAGGAAGGATAGTTCGAATGGTTTCCATCTTGAAAGATGGGACCTTGAGAAATTTGTTTAAGATCTTGAGATCTAGGATTGGTCTGAATGTTCCCTCTTTTTTGGGAACTATGAACAGATTGGAGTAGAACCCCATCCCTTGTTCTCTCAATGGAACAGGATGAATCACTCCCATTTTTAACAGGTCTTCTACGCAAAGTAAGAACGCCTGTCTTTTTATGTGGTCTGAAGACAACTGAGACCTGTGGAACCTTCCCCTTGGGGGAAGTCCCTTGAATTCCAGAAGATAACCCTGGGAGACTATTTCTAGCGCCCAAGGATCCAGAACATCTCTTGCCCAAGCCTGAGCGAAGAGAGAGAGTCTGCCCCCCACCAGATCCGGTCCCGGATCGGGGGCCGATATTTCATGCTGTCTTGGTAGCAGTGGCAGGTTTCTTTGCCTGCTTTCCCTTGTTCCAGCCTTGCATTGGTCTCCAAGCTGGCTTGGCCTGAGAAGTATTACCTTCTTGCTTAGAGGACGTAGCACCTTGGGCTGGTCCGTTTTTACGAAAGGGACGAAAATTAGGTCTATTTTTTGCCTTGAAAGGCCGATCCTGAGGAAGGGCATGGCCCTTACCCCCAGTGATATCAGAGATAATCTCTTTCAAGTCAGGACCAAACAGCGTTTTCCCCTTGAAAGGAATGTTTAGTAGCTTGTTCTTGGAAGACGCATCAGCCGACCAAGATTTCAACCAAAGCGCTCTGCGCGCCACTATAGCAAACCCAGAATTCTTAGCCGCTAACTTAGCCAATTGCAAAGAGGCGTCAAGAGTGAAAGAATTAGCCAATTTGAGAGCATTGACTCTGTCCATAATCTCCTCATAAGGAGGCGAGTCACTATCGAGCACCTTAATCAGTTCATCAAACCAGAAATATGCGGCTGTAGTGACAGGGACAATGCATGAAATGGGTTGTAGAAGGTAACCCTGCTGAACAAACATCTTTTTAAGCAAACCTTCTAATTTTTTATCCATAGGATCTTTGAAAGCACAACTATCCTCTATGGGAATAGTGGTGCGTTTGTTTAAAGTAGAAACCGCTCCCTCGACCTTGGGGACTGACTGCCATAAGTCCTTTCTGGGGTCGACCATAGGAAACAATTTTTTAAATATGGGGGGAGGGACGAAAGGAATACCGGGCCTTTCCCATTCTTTATTAACAATGTCCGCCACCCGCTTGGGTATAGGAAAAGCTTCTGGGAGCCCCGGCACCTCTAGGAACTTGTCCATTTTACATAGTTTCTCTGGGATGACCAAATTTTCACAATCATCCAGAGTGGATAATACCTCCTTAAGCAAAATGCGGAGATGTTCCAATTTAAATTTAAAAGTAATCACATCAGATTCAGCCTGCTGAGAAATATTCCCTAAATCAGTAATTTCTCCCTCAGACAAAACCTCCCTGGCCCCCTCAGATTGGGTTAGGGGCCCTTCAGAGATATTAATATCAGCGTCGTCATGCTCTTCAGTAACTAAAACAGAGCATCCACGCTTACGCTGAACAGGGTTCATTTTGGCTAAAATGTTTTTGACAGAATTATCCATTACAGCCGTTAATTGTTGCATAGTAAGGAGTATTGGCGCGCTAGATGTACTAGGGGCCTCCTGAGTGGGCAAGACTCGTGTAGACGAAGGAGGGAATGATGCAGTACCATGCTTACTCCCCTCACTTGAGGAATCATCTTGGGCATCATTGTCATTATCACATAAATCACATTTATTTAAATGAATAGGAATTCTGGCTTCCCCACATTCAGAACACAGTCTATCTGGTAGTTCAGACATGTTAAACAGGCATAAACTTGATAAGAAAGTACAAAAAACGTTTTGAAATAAAACCGTTACTGTCACTTTAAATTTTAAACTGAACACACTTTATTACTGCAATTGCGAAAAAACATGAAGGAATTGTTCAAAATTCACCAAACTTTCACCACAGTGTCTTAAAGCCTTGAAAATATTGCACACCAAATTTGGAAGCTTTAACCCTTAAAATAACGGAACCGGAGCCGTTTTAAGCTTTAACCCCTTTACAGTCCCTGGTATCTGCTTTGCTGAGACCCAACCAAACCCAAGGGGAATACGATACCAAATGATGCCTTCAGAAGTCTTTTATAAGTATCAGAGCTCCTCTCACATGCGACTGCATGCCATGCCTCTCAAAAACAAGTGCGCAACACCGGCGCGAAAATGAGACTCTGCCTATGCTTTGGGAAAGCCCCTAAAGAATAAGGTGTCTAAAACAGTGCCTGCCGATATTATTATATCAAAATACCCAGAATAAATGATTCCTCAAGGCTAAATAAGTGTTAATATCAATCGATTTAGCCCAAAAAATGTCTACAGTCTAAATAAGCCCTTGTGAAGCCCTTATTTACAATCGTAATAAACATGGCTTACCGGATCCCATAGGGAAAATGACAGCTTCCAGCATTACATCGTCTTGTTAGAATGTGTCATACCTCAAGCAGCAAAGACTGCAAACTGTTCCCCCAACTGAAGTTAATGCTCTCAACAGTCCTGTGTGGAACAGCCATGGATTTTAGTTACGGTTGCTAAAATCATTTTCCTCATACAAACAGAATTCTTCATCTCTTTTCTGTTTCTGAGTAAATAGTACGTACCAGCACTATTTGAAAATAACAAACTCTTGATTGAATAATGAAAAACTACAGTTAAACACTAAAAAACTCTAAGCCATCTCCGTGGAGATGTTGCCTGTACAACGGCAAAGAGAATGACTGGGGTAGGCGGAGCCTAGGAGGGATCATGTGACCAGCTTTGCTGGGCTCTTTGCCATTTCCTGTTGGGGAAGAGAATATCCCACAAGTAAGGATGACGCCGTGGACCGGACACACCTATGTTGGAGAAATGTAACCCTTTTTTGAGCGCACTGGTGCACCTTGGCAAACGTGAATGAAGTGAGAGGAATTTTAGGCGCACATTAATAAAATCAGGGTATTCAGTATTATGCAGATTTATAGGCACAATTTTAGGAGAATTGCTTTGATAAATCCTGCCCTTCGTTAACAATGCACATTAATGAGGAATTTTAATACATCTCACCAAAGGCATGACAGGTTTCAGAGAATATCCATAACCAAGATGTAAATACACAGAACAAAATGGCCACTAACTAATACAACAAGCCAAATCCTTACCTATGTGCATAGAAAAGGCGCACAGACAGTATCAATGCATGTAACTCTGACATAGCTCTCTAGTTTGTTTAAAACAGATTAAGATTCGTTACAATTACAAATGATCCCATTCATATGTTAATCTTCACAATAGTTAGAAGCATATCAGTTACCTATCAAAGGACCTGTTGTGCGATGTGACCCTGCTGCCCTGAATTTCTCGTGTGAGATGCCAAATTACTGAGAAACGGAATAAAGCTTCCAATCTGGTGACCTATGAATGAAAACAGAGGAAACTTGCAAACTAAAAACGCATTATGAGAGAAATTCATTTGTAAAACAACTTAAGCAAATGGCTACATTCTAAATTTTACATTTGAGACAATTATGAAAAAAGTGTAAACACAGATCAAATGTGCTTCCAGTTTGTAAACCTCTGAGTTTCACATAAACCATACATTTGTCAAACACAATAAACAGCTACTCTAGACATTAAAGGGACAGTTTACTCAAAAATTTTCTCCCCTTTAATTTGTTCCCAATGATCCACTTTACCTGCTGGAGTGTATTAAATTGTTTACAAGTAGCTCCTTTACCCTTATATTGGCATTTGAAATTGTTGATTTAGCATGTGGTATCCCCACCTATTCTGAAAGTTTGTGGCCGCGCGTACCAGCTATAGATAAGCTTTGTAAACACAGCCAGCAGAAGAAATTACACTCCCAGTGCGATATAGCAGAGATAAGGTAATAAAATGTTGATTTTCCTTTGTTCTCTCAAAGTATTGGTGATTGTTTTAAGGACAGAGATAAGATAAAGAAGCAGGTATATGTGCACAATGTGATATAGTAATGAGATCTGATTATACCTACAAGCTCAATCCATTTTATTAGGTTGTGGCTTCAAAACTCAAAATCAGAGCTTTAATATACACAAATAAACCTTAAAAAGCTAATTTTCAAACATGTTTTACTCTGCAGTTGGTAAAAAAAGCAATTGTAAACACATTAAGGGAAAAACTATTTTACAGTATACTGTCTCTTTAACTTTTTCTTAATTTTATTAAATATAATTCTTAACCAAAAAATAATATCAACACAATAATATATTTCATTCCATTCACTTATTAAAGTTCTAAACAACGCTTTGAAGATAGTTAGGAATCATTAGACAGAGCTTCTGATTTGAATAGTAATTGATATAAGCAGTCTCTCTTCCCTAAGGCTGTAGAAGCAAGTTTTACTGAGGTTATCAAACCCAGGAAAGATTCCCTTCTCACTACCTGCTAGCTACCAAAATCATTAATACTGTTTGTTAGCTATATTCCAAGCTTTTTGTAAAAAGTCTCAAAGGGACATAAAACCTCCAAAATTTTCTTTCATGAATCAGATAGAACAATTTTAAGCAACTTTCTAATTTACTTCTATTATCAAAATTGTCTTCATTTATTTGTTATCCTTTGTTGAAAAGCCAGGAAGGTAAGTTCAGAAGTGTGCACTATATGGCAGCGGTTTTACAACAATGTTATAGGTTAGCAAGAGCACTAGATTTCCTGTCATGTAGTGCTGCAGATGTGCATGCTACATATCTAGACATCTCACTAACAAAGAATAATATGAGAAAGAAGTAAATTTGATAATGGAAGCAAATTGGAAACTTTTGCAAAACTGTATTCTCTATCTGAATCCTGGAAGGAAAAAAAACATAATTTATGCTTACCTGATAAATTCCTTTCTTCTGTAGTGTGATCAGTCCACGGGTCATCATTACTTCTGGGATATTACTCCTCCCCAACAGGAAGTGCAAGAGGATTCACCCAGCAGAGCTGCATATAGCTCCTCCCCTCTACGTCACTCCCAGTCATTCGACCAAGGACCAACGAGAAAGGAAAAGCCAAGGGTGAAGTGGTGACTGGAGTATAAATTAAAAAATATTTACCTGCCTTAAAAACAGGGCGGGCCGTGGACTGATCACACTACAGAAGAAAGGAATTTATCAGGTAAGCATAAATTATGTTTTCTTCTGTTAAGTGTGATCAGTCCACGGGTCATCATTACTTCTGGGATACCAATACCAAAGCAAAAGTACACGGATGACGGGAGGGATAGGCAGGCTCTTTATACAGAAGGAACCACTGCCTGAAGAACCTTTCTCCCAAAAATAGCCTCCGATGAAGCAAAAGTGTCAAATTTGTAAAATTTGGAAAAAGTATGAAGCGAAGACCAAGTTGCAGCCTTGCAAATCTGTTCAACAGAGGCCTCATTCTTGATGGCCCAAGTGGAAGCCACAGCTCTAGTAGAATGAGCTGTAATTCTTTCAGGAGGCTGCTGTCCAGCAGTCTCATAAGCTAAACGAATTATGCTACGAAGCCAAAAAGAAAGAGAGGTAGCGGAAGCTTTTTGACCTCTCCTCTGCCCAGAGTAAATGACAAACAGAGAAGACGTTTGTCGAAATTCCTTAGTTGCCTGTAAGTAAAATTTTAGAGCACGGACTACATCCAGGTTGTGCAGTAGACGTTCCTTCTTTGAAGAAGGATTTGGGCATAAAGAAGGAACAACAATCTCTTGATTGATATTCCTGTTAGTAACTACCTTAGGTAAGAACCCAGGTTTAGTACGCAGGACTACCTTATCCGAATGAAAAATCAAATAAGGAGAATCACAATGTAAGGCTGATAATTCAGAGACTCTTCGAGCCGAGGAAATAGCCATTAAAAATAGAACTTTCCAAGATAACAACTTTATATCAATGGAATGAAGGGGTTCAAACGGAACGCCCTGTAAAACATTAAGAACAAGGTTTAAACTCCATGGTGGAGCAACAGTTTTAAACACAGGCTTAATCCTGGCCAAAGCCTGACAAAAAGCCTGGACGTCAGGAACTTCTGACAGACGTTTGTGTAACAGAATGGACAGAGCTGAGATCTGTCCCTTTAATGAACTAGCAGATAAACCCTTTTCTAAACCTTCTTGTAGAAAAGACAATATCCTAGGAATCCTAACCTTACTCCAAGAGTAACCTTTGGATTCACACCAATATAGGTATTTACGCCATATCTTATGGTAAATCTATCTGGTAACAGGTTTCCTAGCCTGTATTAAGGTATCAATAACTGACTCAGAAAACCCACGTCTTGATAAAATCAAGCGTTCAATTTCCAAGCAGTCAGCTTCAGAGAAGTTAGATTTTGATGTTTGAAGGGACCCTGTATCAGAAGGTCCTGTTTCAGAGGTAGAGACCAAGGTGGACAGGATGACAAGTCCACCAGGTCTGCATACCAAGTCCTGCGTGGCCACGCAGGTGCTATTAGAATCACTGATGCTCTCTCTTGTTTGATTCTGGCAATCAATCGAGGAAGTAACGGGAAGGGTGGAAACACGTAAGCCATCCTGAAGTCCCAAGGTGCTGTCAGAGCATCTATCAGGACTGCTCCTGGATCCCTGGATCTGGACCCGTAACGAGGAAGCTTGGCGTTCTGTCGAGACGCCATGAGATCTATCTCTGGTTTGCCCCAACGTTGAAGTATTTGGGCAAAGACCTCCGGATGAAGTTCCCACTCCCCCGGATGAAAAGTCTGACGACTTAAGAAATCCGCCTCCCAGTTCTCCACTCCCGGGATGTGGATTGCTGACAGGTGGCAAGAGTGAGACTCTGCCCAGCGAATTATCTTTGATACTTCCATCATAGCTAGGGAGCTTCTTGTCCCTCCCTGATGGTTGATGTAAGCTACAGTCGTGATGTTGTCCGACTGAAACCTGATGAACCCCCGAGTTGTCAACTGGGGCCAAGCCAGGAGGGCATTGAGAACTGCTCTCAATTCCAGAATGTTTATTGGCAGGAGACTCTCCTCCTGACTCCATTGTCCCTGAGCCTTCAGAGAATTCCAGACGGCACCCCAACCTAGAAGGCTGGCGTCTGTTGTTACAATTGTCCAGTCTGGTCTGCTGAATGGCATCCCCCTGGACAGATGTGGCCGAGAAAGCCACCATAGAAGAGAATTTCTGGTCTCTTGATCCAGATTCAGAGAAGGGGATAAGTCTGAGTAATCCCCATTCCACTGACTTAGCATGCACAGTTGCAGTGGTCTGAGGTGTAAGCGTGCAAAGGGTACTATGTCCATTGCCGCTACCATTAAGCCGATTACCTCCATGCATTGAGCCACTGACGGGTGTTGAATGGAATGAAGGGTGCGGCAAGCACTTTGAAGTCTTGTTAGCCTGTCCTCTGTCAGGTAAATCTTCATTTCTACAGAATCTATAAGAGTCCCCAGGAAGGGAACTCTTGTGAGTGGAACGAGTGAACTTTTCTTTTCGTTCACCTTCCATCCATGTGACCTTAGAAATGCCAGCACTAACTCTGTATGAGACTTGGCAGTTTGAAAGCTTGAAGCTTGTATCAGAATGTCGTCTAGGTATGGAGCTACCGAGATTCCCCGCGGTCTTAGTACCGCCAGAAGAGCACCCAGAACCTTTGTGAAGATTCTTGGAGCTGTAGCCAATCCGAATGGAAGAGCCACAAACTGGTAATGCCTGTCTAGGAAGGCAAACCTTAGGTACCGATAATGATCTTTGTGAATCGGTATGTGAAGGTAAGCATCTTTTAAATCTACAGTGGTCATGTACTGACCCTCTTGGATCATAGGTAAAATTGTCCGAATAGTCTCCATCTTGAACGATGGAACTCTTAGGAATTTGTTTAGGATCTTTAAGTCCAGGATTGGTCTGAAAGTTCCCTCTTTTTTGGGAACCACAAACAGATTTGAGTAAAACCCCTGTCCCTGTTCCGATCGTGGAACTGGATGGATTACTCCCATTAACAAGAGCTCTTGTACGCAGCGTAGAAATGCCTCTTTCTTTGTCTGGATTGTTGACAATCTTGACAGATGAAATCTCTCTCTTGGAGGAGAGTATTTGAAGTCCAGAAGGTATCCCTGAGATATTATCTCTAGCGCCCAGGGATCCTGAACATCTCTTGCCCAAGCCTGGGCGAAGAGAGAAAGTCTGCCCCCCACTAGATCCGATCCCGGATCGGGGGCCCTCAATTCATGCTGTTTTAGGGGCAGCAGCAGGTTTCCTAGTCTGCTTGCCCTTGTTCCAGGACTGGTTAGGTTTCCAGCCTTGTCTGTAGCGAGCAACAGCTCCTTCCTGTTTTGGTGCAGAGGAAGTTGATGCTGCTCCTGCTTTGAAATTACGAAAGGAACGAAAATTAGACTGTCTAGTCTTGGCTTTGGCTTTGTCCTGAGGCAGGGCATGGCCTTTACCTCCTGTAATGTCAGCGATAATCTCTTTCAACCCGGGCCCGAATAAGGTCTGCCCTTTGAAAGGTATATTAAGCAATTTAGACTTAGAAGTAACATCAGCTGACCAGGATTTTAGCCACAGCGCCCTGCGTGCCTGAATGGCGAATCCTGAATTCTTCGCCGTAAGTTTAGTAAGATGTACTACGGCCTCCGAAATGAATGAATTAGCTAGTTTAAGGACTCTAAGCCTGTCCGTAATGTCGTCCAGAGTAGCTGAACCAATGTTCTCTTCCAGAGACTCAATCCAGAATGCCGCTGCAGCCGTGATCGGCGCAATGCATGCAAGGGGTTGCAATATAAAACCTTGTTGAACAAACATTTTCTTAAGGTAACCCTCTAATTTTTTATCCATTGGATCTGAAAAAGCACAGCTATCCTCCACCGGGATAGTGGTACGCTTAGCTAAGGTAGAAACTGCTCCCTCCACCTTAGGGACCGTTTGCCATAAGTCCCTTGTGGTGGCGTCTATTGGAAACATTTTTCTAAATATCGGAGGGGGTGAGAACGGCACACCGGGTCTATCCCACTCCTTAGTAACAATTTCAGTAAGTCTCTTAGGTATAGGAAAAACCTCAGTACTCGTCGGTACCGCAAAATATTTATCCAACCTACACATTTTCTCTGGTATTGCAACTGTGTTACAATCATTCAGAGCCGCTAACACCTCCCCTAGTAATACACGGAGGTTTTCCAGTTTAAATTTAAAATTTGAAATATCTGAATCCAGTCTGTTTGGATCAGAACCGTCACCCACAGAATGAAGCTCTCCGTCCTCATGTTCTGCCACCTGTGACGCAGTGTCTGACATGGCCCTAATATTATCAGCGCACTCTGTTCTCACCCCAGAGTGATCACGCTGACCTCTTAGCTCTGGTAATTTAGCCAAAACCTCAGTCATAACAGTAGCCATATCCTGTAATGTGATTTGTAATGGCCGCCCAGATGTACTCGGCGCTACAATATCACGCACCTCCCTCTGAGCGGGAGATGTAGGTACTGACACGTGAGGCGAGTTAGTCGGCATAACTCTCCCCTCGTTGTTTGGTGAAATTTGTTCAATTTGTACAGATTGACTTTTATTTAAAGTAGCATCAATACAGTTAGTACATAAATTTCTATTGGGCTCCACTTTGGCATTGCAACAAATGACACAGGTATCATCCTCTGAATCAGACATGTTTAACACACTAGCAAATAAACTTGTAACTTGGAAATACAATTCAATTAGAATAATATTAAAACGTACTGTGCCTTTAAGAAGCACAGAAAATCTATGACAGTTGAAAATTAATAAATTGAAACAGTTATAGCCTCAATCCTTGTAAATAACACAACTTTAGCAAAGGTTTAATCCCATTAGCAAAGATAACAAATTCTGAAAGCAGGAAACAAATTACAGAATAAACGTTTTTTATCTCAGTCAAACTATAATTCTCACAGCTCTGCTGAGAGAAATTACCTCCCTCAAAAACATAATTTATGCTTACCTGATAAATTCCTTTCTTCTGTTGTGTGATCAGTCCACGGGTCATCATTACTTCTGGGATATTATCTGCTCCCCCACAGGAAGTGCAAGAGGATTCACCCAGCAGAGCTGCTACATAGCTCCTCCCCTCTACGTCACCTCCAGTCATTCGACCAAAGACCAACGAGAAAGGAGAAGCCAAGGGTGTAGTGGTGACTGGATTATAATTTAAAAAATATTTACCTGCCTTAAAAAACAGGGCGGGCCGTGGACTGATCACACAACAGAAGAAAGGAATTTATCAGGTAAGCATAAATTATGTTTTATTCTGTTATGTGTGATCAGTCCACGGGTCATCATTACTTCTGGGATACCAATACCAAAGCAAAAGTACACGGATGACGGGAGGGATAGGCAGGCTCATTATACAGAAGGAACCACTGCCTGAAGAACCTTTCTCCCAAAAATAGCCTCCGAAGAAGCAAAAGTATCAAATTTGTAAAATTTGGAAAAAGTATGAAGCGAAGACCAAGTTGCAGCCTTGCAAATCTGTTCAACAGAGGCCTCATTCTTAAAGGCCCAAGTGGAAGCCACAGCTCTAGTAGAATGAGCTGTAATTCTTTCAGGAGGCTGCTGTCCAGCAGTCTCATAGGCTAAACGAATTATGCTACGAAGCCAGAAGGAGAGAGAGGTAGCCGAAGCCTTATGACCTCTCCTCTGACCAGAGTACACGACAAACAGGGAAGACGTTTGTCGAAAATCCTTAGTTGCCTGCAAGTAGAACTTGAGGGCACGAACTACATCCAGATTGTGTAGAAGACGTTCCTTCTTTGAAGAAGGATTTGGACACAAGGATGGAACAACAATCTCTTGATTGATATTCCTGTTAGTGACTACCTTAGGTAAGAACCCAGGTTTAGTACGCAGAACTACCTTGTCTGAGTGAAAGATCAGATAAGGAGAATCACAATGTAAGGCTGATAATTCAGAGACTCTTCGAGCCGAGGAAATAGCCATTAAAAATAGAACTTTCCAAGATAACAATTTTATATCAATGGAATGAAGGGGTTCGAACGGAACACCCTGTAAAACGTTAAGAACTAAGTTTAAACTCCATGGCGGAGCAACAGTTTTAAACACAGGCTTGATCCTAGCTAAAGCCTGACAAAATGCCTGGACGTCTGGATTTTCTGACAGACGCTTGTGTAACAAGATGGACAGAGCTGAGATCTGTCCCTTTAATGAGCTAGCCGATAAACCCTTTTCTAAACCTTCTTGTAGAAAGGACAATATCCTAGGAATCCTAACCTTACTCCAGGAGTAATCTTTGGATTCACACCAGTATAGGTATTTACGCCATATTTTATGGTAAATCTTTCTGGTAACAGGCTTCCTAGCCTGTATCAGGGTATCAATAACCGACTCAGAAAAACCACGTTTTGATAAAATCAAGCGTTCAATTTCCAAGCAGTCAGCTTCAGAGAAGTTAGATTTTGATGTTTGAATGGACCCTGTATCAGAAGGTCCTGTCTTAGAGGTAGAGACCAAGGCGGACAGGATGACATGTCCACTAGATCTGCATACCAAGTCCTGCGTGGCCATGCAGGTGCTATTAGAATCACTGATGCTCTCTCCTGTTTGATTTTGGCAATCAATCGAGGAAGCAGCGGGAAGGGTGGAAACACATAAGCCATCCTGAAGTTCCAAGGTGCTGTCAAAGCATCTATCAGAACCGCTCCCGGATCCCTGGATCTGGATCCGTAGCAAGGAAGTTTGGCGTTCTGGCGAGACGCCATGAGATCTATATCTGGTTTGCCCCAACGTCGAAGTATTTGGACAAAGACCTCCGGATGAAGTTCCCACTCCCCCGGATGAAACGTCTGGCGACTCAAGAAATCCGCCTCCCAGTTCTCCACTCCCGGGATGTGGATTGCTGACAGGTGGCAAGAGTGAGACTCTGCCCAGCGAAATATCTTTGATACTTCCATCATTGCTAGGGAGCTTCTTGTCCCTCCCTGATGGTTGATGTAAGCTACAGTCGTGATGTTGTCCGACTGAAACCTGATGAACCCCTGAGTTTTTAACTGGGGCCAAGCTAGAAGGGCATTGAGAACTGCTCTCAATTCCAGAATGTTTATCGGCAGGAGACTTTCCTCCTGACTCCATTGTCCCTGAGCCTTCAGAGAATTCCAGACAGCGCCCCAACCTAGTAGGCTGGCGTCTGTTGTTACAATTGTCCAGTCCGGCCTGCTGAATGGCATCCCCCTGGACAGATGTGGCCGAGAAAGCCACCATAGAAGAGAGTTTCTGGTCTCTTGATCCAGATTCAGAGTGGGGGACAAATCTGAGTAATCCCCATTCCACTGACTCAGCATGCACAATTGCAGCGGTCTGAGATGTAGGCGTGCAAAGGGTACTATGTCCATTGCTGCTACCATTAAGCCGATCACCTCCATGCATTGAGCTACTGACGGGAGTTGAATGGAATGAAGGACACGGCATGCATTTAGAAGCTTTGTTAATCTGTCTTCTGTCAGATAAATCTTCATTTCTACAGAATCTATAAGAGTCCCCAAGAATTGAACTCTTGTGAGAGGAAAGAGAGAACTCTTCTTTTCGTTCACTTTCCATCCATGCGACCTTAGAAATGCCAGAACTAACTCTGTATGAGACTTGGCAGTTTGAAAGCTTGAAGCTTGTATCAGAATGTCGTCTAGGTACGGAGCTACCGAAATTCCTCGCGGTCTTAGTACCGCCAGAAGGGCACCCAGAACCTTTGTGAAGATTCTTGGAGCCGTAGCCAATCCGAATGGAAGGGCTACAAACTGGTAATGCCTGTTTAAGAAGGCAAACCTTAGATACCGGTAATGATCTTTGTGAATCGGTATGTGAAGGTAAGCATCCTTTAAATCCACTGTGGTCATATACTGACCCTTTTGGATCATGGGTAAGATTGTCCGAATAGTTTCCATTTTGAACGATGGAACTCTTAGGAATTTGTTTAGGATCTTTAAATCCAAGATTGGCCTGAAAGTTCCCTCTTTTTTGGGAACCACAAACAGGTTTGAGTAAAACCCTTGTCCTTGTTCCGACCGCGGAACCGGATGGATCACTCCCATTAATAATAGATCTTGTACACAGCGTAGAAACGCGTCTTTCTTTATTTGGTTTGTTGACAACCTTGACAGATGAAATCTCCCTCTTGGGGGAGAGAATTTGAAGTCTAGAAGGTATCCCTGAGATATGATCTCTAGCGCCCAGGGATCCTGGACATCTCTTGCCCAAGCCTGGGCGAAGAGAGAGAGTCTGCCCCCCACTAGATCCGGTCCCGGATCGGGGGCCCTCGGTTCATGCTGTCTTAGGGGCAGCAGCAGGTTTCCTGGCCTGCTTGCCCTTATTCCAGGACTGGTTAGGTTTCCAGCCTTGTCTGTAACGAGCAACAGCTCCTTCCTGTTTTGGTGCAGTGGAAGTTGATGCTGTTCCTGCTTTGAAATTCCGAAAGGGACGAAAAATAGACTGTCTAGCCTTAGCTTTGGCTTTGTCTTGAGGTAGAGCGTGGCCCTTACCCCCTGTAATGTCAGCAATAATTTCTTTCAAACCGGGCCCAAATAAAGTTTGCCCCTTGAAAGGTATATTAAGTAATTTGGACTTAGAAGTTACATCAGCCGACCAGGATTTTAGCCACAGCGCCCTACGTGCCTGAATGGCGAATCCTGAATTCTTAGCCGTAAGTTTGGTTAAATGTACTACGGCCTCCGAAATGAATGAATTAGCTAGTTTAAGGACTCTAAGCCTGTCCGTAATGTCGTCCAGCGTAGCTGAACTAAGGTTCTCTTCCAGAGACTCAATCCAAAATGCTGCCGCAGCCGTAATCGGCGCGATGCATGCAAGGGGTTGCAATATAAAACCTTGTTGAACAAACATTTTCTTAAGGTAACCCTCTAATTTTTTATCCATAGGATCTGAAAAAGCACAGCTATCCTCCACCGGGATAGTGGTGCGCTTAGCTAAAGTAGAAACTGCTCCCTCCACCTTAGGGACCGTTTGCCATAAGTCCCGTGTGGTGGCGTCTATTGGAAACATCTTTCTAAATATTGGAGGGGGTGAGAACGGCACACCGGGTCTATCCCACTCCTTAGTAACAATTTCAGTTAATCTCTTAGGTATAGGAAAAACGTCAGTACTCGCCGGTACCGCAAAGTATTTATCCAACCTACACATTTTCTCTGGTATTGCAACAGTGTTACAATCGTTAAGAGCCGCTAAGACCTCCCCTAGTAATACACGGAGGTTTTCCAATTTAAATTTAAAATTTGAAATATCTGAATCCAATCTGCTTGGATCAGAACCGTCACCTACAGAATGAAGCTCTCCGTCCTCATGCTCTGCAAGCTGTGACGCAGTATCAGACATGGCCCTAGAATTATCAGCGCACTCTGTTCTCACCCCAGAGTGATCACGCTTGCCTCTTAGTTCTGGTAATTTAGCCAAAACTTCAGTCATAACAGTAGCCATATCTTGTAATGTTATCTGTAATGGCTGCCCAGATGTACTAGGCGCCATAATATCACGCACCTCCCGGGCGGGAGATGCAGGTACTGACACGTGAGGCGAGTTAGTCGGCATAACTCTCCCCTCGCTGTTTGGTGAAATTTGTTCAATTTGTACAGATTGGCTTTTATTTAAAGTAGCATCAATACAGTTAGTACATAAATTTCTATTGGGCTCCACCTTGGCATTGGAACAAATGACACAGGTATCTTCCTCTGAATCAGACATGTTTAACACACTAGCAATAAACATGCAACTCGGTTACAATCTTATTTAACAAAAACGTACTGTGCCTCAAGAAGCACTAAACGATTAAATGACAGTTGAAATAATGAACTGAAAAACAGTTATAGCATCACACTTTAAAAACAACACAACTTTTTAGCAAAGGTTTGTTCCCATTAGTAAAATAACACTAATTAAATTTTAAACATAAAAATTACAGAGCAACGTTTTAAATCACAGTCACTATATAAGTCTCACAGCTCTGCTGAGAGAATCTACCTCCCTTCAAAGAAGTTTGAAGACCTCTGAGTTCTGTTAGAGATGAACCGGATCATGCAGAAAATACAAGAGTAACTGACTGGAAATTTTTGATGCGTAGCAAAGAGCGCCAAAAACGGCCCCTCCCTCTCACACACAGCAGTGAGAGATAAACGAAACTGTCATAATTAAAACAAGCAAACTGCCAAGTGGAAAAATAATGCCCAAATATTTATTCACTCAGTACCTCATTAATGCAAACGATTCTACATTCCAGCAAAAACGTTTAACATGAAAAATACCTATTAAAAGGTTTAATGTACTTTTACAGAGTAATTCCGGTGAAATACCATCCCCAGAATACTAAAGTGTAGAGTATACATACATGTTCATTATAACGGTATGGCAGGATCTTTTCATCAATTCCATTCAGAAAATAAAAACTGCTACATACCTCAATGCAGATTCAACTGCCCGCTGTCCCCTGATCTGAAGTTTTTTACCTCCCTCAGATGGCCGAGAAACAGCAATATGATCTTAACTACTCCGGTTAAAATCATAAGAAAAACTCTGGTAGATTCTTCTTCAAACTCTGCCAGAGAGGTAATAACACGCTCCGGTGCTATTGTAAAATAACAAACTTTTGATTGAAGTTCTAAAAACTAAGTATAATCACCATAGTCCTCTCACACCTCCTATCTAGTCTTTGGGTGCAAGAGAATGACTGGAGGTGACGTAGAGGGGAGGAGCTATGTAGCAGCTCTGCTGGGTGAATCCTCTTGCACTTCCTGTGGGGGAGCAGATAATATCCCAGAAGTAATGATGACCCGTGGACTGATCACACATAACAGAAGAAATAAGTTTTGAAGACCCCTGAGCTCTGTAGAGATGAACCGGATCATGCAGGGAATACAATGAGTTGCTGACTGAAATATTTGATGTGTAGTAAAAGCGCCAAAAAACGGCCCCTCCCCCTCACACACAGCAGTGAGGGAGAACAGAAACTGTCAGAAAACATATTAAGCAACTGCCAAGTGGAAAAATAGTGCCCAAACATTTATTCACTCAGTACCTCAGTAAATGAAAACGATTTTACATTCCAGCAAAAACGTTAAACATAATCTCTAGTTATTAAACAGCTTTATGTATTTCTTACAGTGTAATTCTAGTGAAGTACCATTCCCCAGAATACTGAAGTGTAAAGTATACATACATGACATTATATCGGTATGGCAGGATTTTCTCATCAATTCCATTGTCAGAAAATAAAAACTGCTACATACCTCTATGCAGATTCATCTGTCCGCTGTCCCCTGATCTGAAGTTTACCTCTCCTCAGATGGCCGAGAAACAGCAATATGATCTTAACTACTCCGGCTAAAATCATAACAAAAACTCTGGTAGATTCTTCTTCAAACTCTGCCAGAGAGATAATAACACACTCCGGTGCTATTTTAAAATAACAAACTTTTGATTGAAGATATAAAACTAAGTATAATCACCATAGTCCTCTCACACATCCTATCTAGTCGTTGGGTGCAAGAGAATGACTGGGAGTGACGTAGAGGGGAGGAGCTATATGCAGCTCTGCTGGGTGAATCCTCTTGCACTTCCTGTTGGGGAGGAGTAATATCCCAGAAGTAATGATGACCCGTGGACTGATCACACTTAACAGAAGAAATGGGTTTCCTGTCTCCTCAAGTATCATCTACATTTTTCAGTACATAATGACCAGGTCACATTTTTTTTCATCCAGAGAATACAATGCTGTCACATTCTGTGTCTTGATCAAGCTCATCATATCATGAGATTTAATTTTTTTGTTTCCGAGTCCCAGGGTCAGAGCACACATAAGCAGCAAACTGGTACCCAATGGCACCAGGCAGGGATGCCCCCCACTCCATATTATTTGCCTTGTCAATTGGAGGAGTTCTGGCAAATAAAATTCAGAATACAGTGTATAGTTAATAATCAAAACGGATACAAAATCTCTTTTTGCTCCCTATACTCTTAATATTACAGATTCTGTGAAATCTGTACATATAGTGAATCTTATTCTCAGGCATGACTTAAGTCTAAAGTTCTTAATATTTCTTTAGACACCTCCTGCTGATTCAAAATGCCAAGCTTTTTAGAAATGTCCCACAACACTTTCATACTATCGACTCCCTACCTTTACTGGACTTTAAAAACAATGCTAAAGGACCAGAATAAGCAGTAATTTTTGTATTGGCTAAGGCTAATTAATGCTAACAAAATTAATATTTTACCAAGAGCCATGTATGCCATGTATCATGGAAATCTGTTCATTATATTCAACTTTTGGAAGAGATACTATTCTTTATTACAAAAATATACTTTGTTCTGGGGTATATAACATCTATAATGACAATATCAGATTTGGAAGTTGAATCTTTCATACACTCGCTATATTCAGTTTCACTATCAAGTCCCTAACAACTTTAGCCCATTTAAGGACTTTGTGTCTTCATCTGATCCCAGACACATGCTACCTTTAAAACCTTCTGTAATTTGCAAACGGCAAACTTTTTTCTGGAATATACATGGACATGTCTCTTACCCATTGTCTTAATGCCATCTCAGGTAGGGTAGCTGAGGTAAATCACAAGTGGTTGACCACGTTATACTTTAAAACTACATGAAACACAAACAAATTCTTTCATGATTCAGACACAGCGTGCAATTTTAACCAAATAAATTTATTTCTATTATAAAATTGTATTTCTTCTCCTAGTATCTTTTGTTGAAAAGCAGGGATGTAAGCTCAGTAGCGTGAACACGTCTGGAGCACTATATGGCAGCAGTTTTGCAAGAATGTTATCCATTTTCAAGAACATTAGATGGCAGCCCGTCTGAATCACAAAATACATTTTTTGGGTTTCAAATCCCTTTAACCCCCTAACCTTTCCATTTTGGTTTTCCCTCTTAACAGATGATTTTGAACTCCCCTAGACAAAAGTAAAACTTAAGGTGGCATGAAACACTATTTGACTGTAATATAAAAGTTTTGAATTACACGTAGTAGAAAAATGTTGCACTATATTATCTTTATTTGTTTTGCTCCTATTTTGAGTAATTTAACTCTGAACAGTGTGACTTTCTAATTCTGAGAACAGGACATACACACTGCAGATATCACAAGCTTACCCTGCCACATAACCTAAATGGCTTTAGAACAGATATGACTACAAAACAATTAAGATTTCCCTGGTAACATCACAGTGGTTAGCCTTGTCCACTCCTATATTAAGCCTAAGTTGTCTACTCTAAATAAGACAAATAGTAGATGGGGGGAGCAGGTTGTCCACTGAAACACAATTGCAGCCAAAAAGGTGAATCTGTTCTGAAAGATTCCACACTAAGTTAGTATGTTAATTTATTGCAAGACAAAATAAAAGTATTGAAATAAAGTGCTTTATGTCTCTTTAACTATCAATGGACTAACTAACGGTTGGTTTTGTTCAGGGGCGGAACTACCATCGGTGCAGCAGGTGAAGTGGCACCAGGACTCAAGTGCTGGGAGGGCCCACAGCAGACAGCAAAAGAATATGTACTATCCTAATGCAAATGAGCTTTTTGTGCAAGTTGTAGATCTAATTATCTATCAATCTATCCTCAAAATCATTATACAGAGCGCAATATATATATTTACTATTGCTTACTACTGAGTTATCGGCATGGGGGTATTTACACCAGGGCCCTATGTTGAGTAAGTCTGCTACTGGTTCTGTTAAATTTAAGACCTTTTGGCACATATACATTATTATATAAACGTAACCACACACTAATCCTAAAAACTATAGGGTAACAAAGGGGGCGAAACCCCCCAAAATAAGTTATAAAAACAAAGCCATAAAATATAACCAAAAAACTAGCTGCAAAAAATATATAAAACTATATCAAACAACAAAAAAATCCCACTAATACTGTAGGAATATGAACAAAATATACAGCAAATATCCAATCAAGTAAAGTGGCAGTAAGTTGTATTTGAAGAGCAAACCATTCAACAAGGGTGGTATTTAAACACTATTACTGAAACCCAAATTATTCCTCAGAATTGTGGGGATGTTGCAATGTATGATTATGTATAATTGTTACCCCTTCTTCCTTGTGTATAAGCCATCCCTTTTTGGAGTTATTCTTTTACATAAAAACATACAGTGAATTCATAACACAAACCATACTTTATCATTATCCAGCAAAGTCTGGCAGATAATCTCTTCACAGATATTAGCAGAAGGGGCCAAGCAGTGCAGTCTGTAGAAAAGCTCCACACAGGTTATGTGATGTTCCCTGGTCTCCATGTTCAGCTGATTCCACAGAACGTGAGCCACTCTCTGTGGGGAAAGTGCAGTGTGTTAATAAATATGCACAATAGCAGCATATCCATAGCATAAAGCAGAAGGTAGGGTTTATGTTCTGCAGGTGCATTGGTGCATTGGCTGCTAGAGACATTTACAGAATGCAGAGTAGCTCTGCTGTAGTCCTCTCTGGAAAACAAAGGGTTAATGCAGCCATTCTCAGTTTATAGACAATGGCAGTATAATGAAAGTAAATGCTGTAAATGAACAGACACCAGATGGTGCTTTACGGTAAGAGGTTAGAGGATTTGGTGCCTTTTTGAGGCTAATAAACTGTGCATTTGTTATTGTTTAGATAGAACTAAGGGCTGGTAAAGCCTGAAGCATTGTGGTTTATGTAATGGAACCCTATTTTTGGCAAAGCTCTTTTTAATGGTACATGCAGCTGTAAACTATCCTTCTATATTAGCATCTATATCCAACTCAGCAGCAGCAGAGCTGTAAACTATCCTTCTATAATAGCATCTATATCCAACTTAGCAGCAGCAGAGCTGTAAACTATCCTTCCATAATAGCATCTATATATAACTTAGCAGCAGCAGAGCTGTAAACTATCCTTCTATAATAGCATCTATATCCAACTTAGCAGCAGCAGAGCTGTAAACTATCCTTCTATAATAGCATCTATATATAACTTAGCAGCAGCAGAGCTGTAAACTATCCTTCTATAATAGCATCTATAACCAACTCAGCAGCAGTAGAGCTGTAAACTATCCTTCTATAATAGCATCTATATCCAACTCAGCAGCAGCAGCAGAGCTGTAAACTATCCTTCTATAATAGCATCTATATCCAACTTAGCAGCAGCAGAGCTGTAAACTATCCTTCTATATTAGCATCTATATCCAACTTAGCAGCAGCAGAGCTGTAAACTATCCTTCTATAATAGCATCTATATCCAACTTAGCAGCAGCAGAGCTGTAAACTATCCTTCTATAATAGCATCTATATCCAACTCAGCAGCAGCAGAGCTGTAAACTATCCTTCTATAATAGCATCTATATCCAACTCAGCAGCAGCAGAGCTGTAAACTATCCTTCTATAATAGCATCTATATATAACTTAGCAGCAGCAGAGCTGTAAACTATCCTTCTATAATAGCATCTATATCCAACTCAGCAGCAGCAGAGCTGTAAACTATCCTTCTATAATAGCATCTATAACCAACTCAGCAGCAGCAGAGGTGTAAACTATCCTTCTATAATAGCATCTATATCCAACTTAGCAGCAGCAGAGCTGTAAACTATCCTTCTATATTAGCATCTATATCTAACTTAGCAGCAGCAGAATTGTAAACTATCCTTCCATAATAGCATCTATATCCAACTCAGCAGCAGCAGAGCTGTAAACTATCCTTCTATAATAGCATCTATATCCAACTCAGCAGCAGCAGAGCTGTAAACTATCCTTCTATAATAGCATCTATATCCAACTTAGCAGCAGCAGAGCTGTAAACTATCCTTCTATATTAGCATCTATATCCAACTTAGCAGCAGCAGAGCTGTAAACTATCCTTCTATAATAGCATCTATATCCAACTTAGCAGCAGCAGAGCTGTAAACTATCCTTCTATAATAGCATCTATATCCAACTCAGCAGCAGCAGAGCTGTAAACTATCCTTCTATAATAGCATCTATAACCAACTCAGCAGCAGCAGAGGTGTAAACTATCCTTCTATAATAGCATCTATATCCAACTTAGCAGCAGCAGAGCTGTAAACTATCCTTCTATATTAGCATCTATATCTAACTTAGCAGCAGCAGAATTGTAAACTATCCTTCCATAATAGCATCTATATCCAACTCAGCAGCAGCAGAGCTGTAAACTATCCTTCTATAATAGCATCTATATCCAACTCAGCAGCAGCAGAGCTGTAAACTATCCTTCTATAATAGCATCTATATCCAACTTAGCAGCAGCAGAGCTGTAAACTATCCTTCTATATTAGCATCTATATCCAACTTAGCAGCAGGAGAGCTGTAAACTATCCTTCTATAATAGCATCTATATCCAACTTAGCAGCAGCAGAGCTGTAAACTATCCTTCTATAATAGCATCTATATATAACTTAGCAGTAGCAGAGCTGTAAACCATCCTTCTATAATAGCATCTATATCCAACTCAGCAGCAGCAGAGCTGTAAACTATCCTTCTATAATAGCATCTATAACCAACTCAGCAGCAGCAGAGCTGTAAACTATCCTTCTATAATAGCATCTATATCCAACTTAGCAGCAGCAGAGCTGTAAACTATCCTTCTATATTAGCATCTATATATAACTTAGCAGCAGCAGAGTTGTAAACCATCCTTCCATAATAGCATCTATATCCAACTTAGCAGCAGCAGCAGAGCTGTAAACTATCCTTCTAAATTAGCATCTATATATAACTTAGCAGCAGCAGAGTTGTAAACTATCCTTCTATAATAGCATCGATATCCAACTCAGCAGCAGCA
Source organism: Bombina bombina (assembly GCF_027579735.1). NCBI lineage: Eukaryota > Metazoa > Chordata > Amphibia > Anura > Bombinatoridae > Bombina > Bombina bombina. The sequence goes on from NC_069501.1 coordinate 103,670,941, forward strand.
GAGCTGTAAACTATCCTTCTATAATAGCATCTATAACCAACTCAGCAGCAGCAGAGCTGTAAACTATCCTTCTATAATAGCATCTATATCCAACTTAGCAGCAGCAGAGCTGTAATCTATCCTTCTATATTAGCATCTATATATAACTTAGCAGCAGCAGAGCTGTAAACTATCCTTCTATAATAGCATCTATATCCAACTCAGCAGCAGGAGAGCTGTAAACTATCCTTCTATAATAGCATCTATATCCAACTTAGCAGCAGCAGAGCTGTAAACTATCCTTCTATAATAGCATCTATATATAACTTAGCAGTAGCAGAGCTGTAAACCATCCTTCTATAATAGCATCTATATCCAACTCAGCAGCAGCAGAGCTATTATCTATCCTTCTATAATAGCATCTATATCCAACTTAGCAGCAGCAGAGCTGTAAACTATCCTTCTATATTAGCATCTATATATAACTTAGCAGCAGCAGAGCTGTAAACTGTCCTTCTATAATAGCATCTATATCCAACTCAGCAACAGCAGAGCTATTATCTATCCTTCTATAATAGCATCTATATCCAACTCAGCAGCAGCAGAGCTGTAAACTATCCTTCTATAATAGCATCTATATCCAACTTAGGAGCAGCAGAGCTGTAAACTATCCTTCTATAATAGCATCTATATATAACTTAGCAGCAGCAGAACTGTAAACTATCCTTCTATAATAGCATCTATATCCAACTCAGCAACAGCAGAGCTATTATCTATCCTTCTATAATAGCATCTATATCCAACTCAGCAGCAGCAGAGCTGTAAACTATCCTTCTATAATAGCATCTATATCCAACTTAGCAGCAGCAGAGCTGTAAACTATCCTTCTATAATAGCATCTATATCCAACTCAGCAGCAGGAGAGCTGTAAACTATCCTTCTATAATAGCATCTATATATAACTTAGCAGCAGCAGAGCTGTAAACTATCCTTCTATAATAGCATCGATATCCAACTCAGCAGCAGCAGAGCTGTAAACTATCCTTCTATAATAGCATCTATAACCAACTCAGCAGCAGCAGAGCTGTAAACTATCCTTCTATAATAGCATCTATATCCAACTTAGCAGCAGCAGAGCTGTAATCTATCCTTCTATATTAGCATCTATATATAACTTAGCAGCAGCAGAGCTGTAAACTATCCTTCTATAATAGCATCTATATCCAACTCAGCAGCAGCAGAGCTATTATCTATCCTTCTATAATAGCATCTATATCCAACTCAGCAGCAGCAGAGCTGTAAACTATCCTTCTATAATAGCATCTATATATAACTTAGCAGCAGAGCTGTAAACTATCCTTCTATAATAGCATCTATATCCAACTCAGCAGCAGCAGAGCTGTAATCTATCCGTCTATAATAGCATCTATATCCAACTCAGCAGCAGCAGAGCTGTAAACTATCCTTCTATAATAGCATCTATATATAACTTAGCAGCAGCAGAACTGTAAACTATCCTTCTATAATAGCATCTATATCCAACTTAGCAGCAGCAGAGCTGTAAACTATCCTTCTATATTAGCATCTATATATAACTTAGCAGCAGCAGAGTTGTAAACCATCCTTCCATAATAGCATCTATATCCAACTTAGCAGCAGCAGAGCTGTAAACTATCCTTCTATATTAGCATCTATATATAACTTAGCAGCAGCAGAGTTGTAAACTATCCTTCTATAATAGCATCTATATATAACTCAGCAGCAGCAGAGCTGTAAACTATCCTTCTATAATAGCATCTATATCCAACTTAGCAGCAGCAGAGCTGTAAACTATCCTTCTATATTAGCATCTATATATAACTTAGCAGCAGCAGAGTTGTAAACTATCCTTCCATAATAGCATCTATATCCAACTTAGCAGCAGCAGAGCTGTAAACTATCATTCTATAATAGCATCTATATATAACTTAGCAGCAGCAGAGCTGTAAACTATCCTTCTATAATAGCATCTATATCCAACTCAGCAGCAGCAGAGCTGTAAACTATCCTTCTATAATAGCATCTATATCCAACTCAGCAGCAGCAGAGCTGTAAACTATCCTTCTATAATAGCATCTATATCCAACTTAGCAGCAGCAGAGCTGTAAACTATCCTTCTATATTAGCATCTATATCCAACTTAGCAGCAGCAGAGCTGTAAACTATCCTTCTATAATAGCATCTATATCCAACTTAGCAGAGCTGTAAACTATCCTTCTATAATAGCATCTATATCCAACTCAGCAGCAGCAGAGCTGTAAACTATCCTTCTATAATAGCATCTATATCCAACTCAGCAGCAGCAGAGCTGTAAACTATCCTTCTATAATAGCATCTATATCCAACTCAGCAGCAGCAGAGCTATTATCTATCCTTCTATAATAGCATCTATATCCAACTCAGCAGCAGCAGAGCTGTAAACTATCCTTCTATAATAGCATCTATATCCAACTCAGCAACAGCAGAGCTATTATCTATCCTTCTATAATAGCATCTATATCCAACTCAGCAGCAGCAGAGCTGTAAACTATCCTTTTATAATAGCATCTATATATAACTTAGCAGCAGCAGAGCTGTAAACTATCCTTCTATAATAGCATCTATATCCAACTCAGCAGCAGCAGAGCTGTAAACTATCCTTCTATAATAGCATCTATATCCAACTTAGCAGCAGCAGAGCTGTAAACTATCCTTCTATAATAGCATCTATATATAACTTAGCAGCAGCAGAGATGTAAAGTATCCTTCTATAATAGCATCTATATCCAACTCAGCAGCAGCAGAGCTATTATCTATCCTTCTATAATAGCATCTATATCCAACTCAGCAGCAGCAGAGCTGTAAACTATCCTTCTATAATAGCATCTATATATAACTTAGCAGCAGCAGAGCTGTAAACTATCCTTCTATAGTAGCATCTATATCCAACTCAGCAGCAGCAGAACTGTAAACTATCCTTCTATAATAGCATCTATATCCAACTCAGCAGCAGCAGAGCTGTAATCAATCCTTCTATATTAGCATCCATATATAACTTAGCAGCAGCAGAGTTGTAAACTATCCTTCCATAATAGCATCTATATCCAACTTAGCAGCAGCAGAGCTGTAAACTATCCTTCTATATTAGCATCTATATATAACTTAGCAGCAGCAGAACTGTAAACTATCCTTCTATAATAGCATCTATATCCAACTCAGCAGCAGCAGAGCTATTATCTATCCTTCTATAATAGCATCTATATCCAACTCAGCAGCAGCAGAGCTGTAAACTATCCTTCTATAATAGCATCTATATATAACTTAGCAGCAGCAGAGCTGTAAACTATCCTTCTATAATAGCCAACTCCGCAGCAGCAGAGCTGTAAACTATCCTTCTATAATAGCATCTATATCCAACTCAGCAGCAGCAGAGCTATAAACTATCCTTCTATAATAGCATCTATATATAACTTAGCAGTAGCAGAGCTGTAAACTATCCTTCTATAATAGCATCTATATCCAACTCAGCAGCAGCAGAGCTGTAAACTATCCTTCTATAATAGCATCTATATCCAACTTAGCAGCAGCAGAGCTGTAAACTATCCTTCTATATTAGCATCTATATCCAACTTAGCAGCAGCAGAGCTGTAAACTATCCTTCTATAATAGCATCTATATCCAACTTAGCAGAGCTGTAAACTATCCTTCTATAATAGCATCTATATCCAACTCAGCAGCAGCAGAGCTGTAAACTATCCTTCTGTAATAGCATCTATATCCAACTCAGCAGCAGCAGAGCTGTAAACTATCCTTCTATAATAGCATCTATATCCAACTCAGCAGCAGCAGAGCTATTATCTATTCTTCTATAATAGCATCTATATCCAACTCAGCAGCAGCAGAGCTGTAAACTATCCTTCTATAATAGCATCTATATCCAACTCAGCAACAGCAGAGCTATTATCTATCCTTCTATAATAGCATCTATATCCAACTCAGCAGCAGCAGAGCTGTAAACTATCCTTTTATAATAGCATCTATATATAACTTAGCAGCAGCAGAGCTGTAAACTATCCTTCTATAATAGCATCTATATCCAACTTAGCAGCAGAGCTGTAAACTATCCTTCTATAATAGCATCTATATATAACTTAGCAGTAGCAGAGCTGTAAACTATCCTTCCATAATAGCATCTATATCCAACTTAGCAGCAGCAGAGCTGTAAACTATCCTTCTATATTAGCATCTATATATAACTTAGCAGCAGCAGAGCTGTAAACTATCCTTCTATAATAGCATCTATATCCAACTCAGCAGCAGCAGAGCTATTATCTATCCTTCTATAATAGCATCTATATCCAACTCAGCAGCAGCAGAGCTGTAAACTATCCTTCTATAATAGCATCTATATCCAACTCCGCAGCAGCAGAGCTGTAAACTATCCTTCTATAATAGCATCTATATCCAACTCAGCAGCAGCAGAGCTGTAAACTATCCTTCTATAATAGCATCTATATATAACTTAGCAGTAGCAGAGCTGTAAACTATCCTTCTATAATAGCATCTATATCCAACTCAGCAGCAGCAGAGCTGTAAACTATCCTTCTATAATAGCATCTATAACCAACTCAGCAGCAGCAGAGCTGTAAACTATCCTTCTATAATAGCATCTATATCCAACTTAGCAGCAGCAGAGCTGTAAACTATCCTTCTATATTAGCATCTATATATAACTTAGCAGCAGCAGAGTTGTAAACCATCCTTCCATAATAGCATCGATATCCAACTTAGCAGCAGCAGCAGAGCTGTAAACTATCCTTCTAAATTAGCATCTATATATAACTTAGCAGCAGCAGAGTTGTAAACTATCCTTCTATAATAGCATCTATATATAACTTAGCAGTAGCAGAGCTGTAAACTATCCTTCTATAATAGCATCTATATCCAACTCAGCAGCAGCAGAGCTATTATCTATCCTTCTATAATAGCATCTATATCCAACTTAGCAGCAGCAGAGCTGTAAACTATCCTTCTATAATAGCATCTATATATAACTTAGCAGTAGCAGAGCTGTAAACTATCCTTCTATAATAGCATCTATATCCAACTCAGCAGCAGCAGAGCTATTATCTATCCTTCTATAATAGCATCTATATCCAACTTGGCAGCAGCAGAGCTGTAAACTATCCTTCTATAATAGCATCTATATATAACTTAGCAGTAGCAGAGCTGTAAACTATCCTTCTATATTAGCATCTATATCCAACTTAGCAGCAGCAGAGCTGTAAACTATCCTTCTATAATAGCATCTATATCCAACTTAGCAGCAGCAGATCTGTAAACTATCCTTCTATAATAGCATCTATATATATCTTAGCAGCAGCAGAACTGTATACTATCCTTCTATAATAGCATCTATATCCAACTTAGCAGCAGCAGAGCTGTAAACTATCCTTCAATAATAGCATCTATATCCAACTTAGCAGCAGCAGAGCTGTAAACTATCTTTCTATAATAGCATCTATATCCAACTCAGCAACAGCAGAGCTATTATCTATCCTTCTATAATAGCATCTATATCCAACTCAACAGCAGCAGAGCTGTAAACTATCCTTCTATAATAGCATCTATATCCAACTTAGCAGCAGCAGAGCTGTAAACTATCCTTCTATAATAGCATCTATATATAACTTAGCAGCAGCAGAACTGTAAACTATCCTTCTATAATAGCATCTATATCCAACTCAGCAACAGCAGAGCTATTATCTATCCTTCTATAATAGCATCTATATCCAACTCAGCAGCAGCAGAGCTGTAAACTATCCTTATATAATAGCATCTATATCCAACTTAGCAGCAGCAGAGCTGTAAACTATCCTTCTATAATAGCATCTATATCCAACTCAGCAGCAGCAGAGCTGTAAACTATCCTTCTATAATAGCATCTATATCCAACTCAGCAGCAGCAGAGCTGTAAACTATCCTTCTATAATAGCATCTATATCCAACTCAGCAGCAGCAGAGCTATTATCTATCCTTCTATAATAGCATCTATATCCAACTCAGCAGCAGCAGAGCTGTAAACTATCCTTCTATAATAGCATCTATATCCAACTCAGCAGCAGCAGAGCTATTATCTATCCTTCTATAATAGCATCTATATCCAACTCAGCAGCAGCAGAGCTGTAAACTATCCTTCTATAATAGCATCTATATATAACTTAGCAGCAGCAGAGCTGTAAACTATCCTTCTATAGTAGCATCTATATCCAACTCAGCAGCAGCAGAGCTGTAAACTATCCTTCTATAATAGCATCTATATCCAACTCAGCAGCAGCAGAGCTGTAAACTATCCTTCTATAATAGCATCTATATATAACTTAGCAGCAGCAGAGCTGTAAACTATCCTTCTATAATAGCATCTATATCCAACTCAGCAGCAGCAGAGCTGTAAACTATCCTTCTATAATAGCATCTATAACCAACTCAGCAGCAGCAGAGCTGTAAACTATCCTTCTATAATAGCATCTATATCCAACTTAGCAGCAGCAGAGCTGTAATCTATCCTTCTATATTAGCATCTATATATAACTTAGCAGCAGCAGAGCTGTAAACTATCCTTCTATAATAGCATCTATATCCAACTCAGCAGCAGCAGAGCTATTATCTATCCTTCTATAATAGCATCTGTATCCAACTCAGCAGCAGCAGAGCTGTAAACTATCCTTCTATAATAGCATCTATATATAACTTAGCAGCAGCAGAGCTGTAAACTATCCTTCTATAATAGCATCTATATCCAACTCAGCAGCAGCAGAGCTGTAAACGATCCTTCTATAATAGCATCTATATATAACTTAGCAGCAGCAGAACTGTAAACTATCCTTCTATAATAGCATCTATATCCAACTTAGCAGCAGCAGAGCTGTAAACTATCCTTCTATATTAGCATCTATATATAACTTAGCAGCAGCAGAGTTGTAAACCATCCTTCCATAATAGCATCTATATCCAACTTAGCAGCAGCAGAGCTGTAAACTATCCTTCTATATTAGCATCTATATATAACTTAGCAGCAGCAGAGTTGTAAACTATCCTTCTATAATAGCATCTATATATAACTCAGCAGCAGCAGAGCTGTAAACTATCCTTCTATAATAGCATCTATATCCAACTTAAGAGAGAAAACAAGAGGGCGACCCCTAGTGCAAATCAATGTGGAACCAGTGATGAATATCTGTTGCAGCTTGCGAATGGATACTCACAGAAAGTATTGCACCCTATAGTGCAAATGAAGCATACTAGGAATAATATGGTGTCCTAGTGCACAAATCCGCCCAAAAGCACTGTCGTGATGAGAGGTGAACTTCAAATATATCAGGTTGATGAAAAAACAGAGAACTCCAGTATCGATAAAAAAAGTTTAATTAAAAAAATACACAGATCTACAATGACATCTGTAGTAATTTTACTACAGATGTCATTGTAGATCTGTGTATTTTTTTAATTAAACTTTTTTTATCGATACTGGAGTTCTCTGTTTTTTCATCAACCTGATATATTTGAAGTTCACCTCTCATCACGACAGTGCTTTTGGGCGGATTTGTGCACTAGGACACCATATTATTCCTAGTATGCTTCATTTGCACTATAGGGTGCAATACTTTCTGTGAGTATCCATTCGCAAGCTGCAACAGATATTCATCACTGGTTCCACATTGATTTGCACTAGGGGTCGCCCTCTTGTTTTCTCTCTTGATTTCCAGATTACAGATATCCTTTCTGCGTTTGGGAGGAGCAGCCCTCAGCAAAGTGCACAGTTAGCTGGGACACTGTGAAGTTCCCAGAACGTTCACCTAGGCATTATCTCTGCCTTCACACATTGTGAGTATGCTTACTTTTGCATTATTCCTTTTATAAAAATTGGCTACACTAGGAGGCGCCCTTTTTTTCTGCTCTGTTATATCCAACTTAGCAGCAGCAGAGCTGTAAACTATCCTTCTATATTAGCATCTATATATAACTTAGCAGCAGCAGAGTTGTAAACTATCCTTCCATAATAGCATCTATATCCAACTTAGCAGCAGCAGAGCTGTAAACTATCCTTCTATAATAGCATCTATATATAACTTAGCAGCAGCAGAGCTGTAAACTATCCTTCTATAATAGCATCTATATCCAACTCAGCAGCAGCAGAGCTGTAAACTATCCTTCTATAATAGCATCTATATCCAACTCAGCAGCAGCAGAGCTGTAAACTATCCTTCTATAATAGCATCTATATCCAACTTAGCAGCAGCAGAGCTGTAAACTATCCTTCTATATTAGCATCTATATCCAACTTAGCAGCAGCAGAGCTGTAAACTATCCTTCTATAATAGCATCTATATCCAACTTAGCAGAGCTGTAAACTATCCTTCTATAATAGCATCTATATCCAACTCAGCAGCAGCAGAGCTGTAAACTATCCTTCTATAATAGCATCTATATCCAACTCAGCAGCAGCAGAGCTGTAAACTATCCTTCTATAATAGCATCTATATCCAACTCAGCAGCAGCAGAGCTATTATCTATCCTTCTATAATAGCATCTATATCCAACTCAGCAGCAGCAGAGCTGTAAACTATCCTTCTATAATAGCATCTATATCCAACTCAGCAACAGCAGAGCTATTATCTATCTTTCTATAATAGCATCTATATCCAACTCAGCAGCAGCAGAGCTGTAAACTATCCTTCTATAATAGCATCTATATATAACTTAGCAGCAGCAGAGCTGTAAACTATCCTTCTATAATAGCATCTATATCCAACTCAGCAGCAGCAGAGCTGTAAACTATCCTTCTATAATAGCATCTATATCCAACTTAGCAGCAGCAGAGCTGTAAACTATCCTTCTATAATAGCATCTATATATAACTTAGCAGCAGCAGAGCTGTAAACTATCCTTCTATAATAGCATCTATATCCAACTTAGCAGCAGCAGAGCTGTAAACTATCCTTCTATAATAGCATCTATATCCAACTCAGCAGCAGCAGAGCTGTAAACTATCCTTCTATAATAGCATCTATATATAACTTAGCAGCAGCAGAGCTGTAAACTATCCTTCTATAATAGCGTCTATATCCAACTTAGCAGCAGCAGAGCTGTAATCTATCCTTCTATATTAGCATCTATATATAACTTAGCAGCAGCAGAGTTGTAAACTATCCTTCCATAATAGCATCTATATGCAACTTAGCAGCAGCAGAGCTGTAAACTATCCTTCTATATTAGCATCTATATATAACTTAGCAGCAGCAGAGCTGTAAACTATCCTTCTATAATAGCATCTATATCCAACTCAGCAGCAGCAGAGCTATTATCTATCCTTCTATAATAGCATCTATATCCAACTCAGCAGCAGCAGAGCTGTAAACTATCCTTCTATAATAGCATCTATATATAACTTAGCAGCAGCAGAGCTGTAAACTATCCTTCTATAATAGCATCTATATCCAACTCCGCAGCAGCAGAGCTGTAAACTATCCTTCTATAATAGCATCTATATCCAACTCAGCAGCAGCAGAGCTGTAAACTATCCTTCTATAATAGCATCTATATATAACTTAGCAGCAGCAGAGTTGTAAACTATCCTTCTATAATAGCATCTATATATAACTCAGCAGCAGCAGAGCTGTAAACTATCCTTCTATAATAGCATCTATATCCAACTTAGCAGCAGCAGAGCTGTAAACTATCCTTCTATATTAGCATCTATATATAACTTAGCAGCAGCAGAGTTGTAAACTATCCTTCCATAATAGCATCTATATCCAACTTAGCAGCAGCAGAGCTGTAAACTATCCTTCTATAATAGCATCTATATATAACGTAGCAGCAGCAGAGCTGTAAACTATCCTTCTATAATAGCATCTATATCCAACTCAGCAGCAGCAGAGCTGTAAACTATCCTTCTATAATAGCATCTATATCCAACTCAGCAGCAGCAGAGCTGTAAACTATCCTTCTATAATAGCATCTATATCCAACTTAGCAGCAGCAGAGCTGTAAACTATCCTTCTATATTAGCATCTATATCCAACTTAGCAGCAGCAGAGCTGTAAACTATCCTTCTATAATAGCATCTATATCCAACTTAGCAGAGCTGTAAACTATCCTTCTATAATAGCATCTATATCCAACTCAGCAGCAGCAGAGCTGTAAACTATCCTTCTATAATAGCATCTATATCCAACTCAGCAGCAGCAGAGCTGTAAACTATCCTTCTATAATAGCATCTATATCCAACTCAGCAGCAGCAGAGCTATTATCTATCCTTCTATAATAGCATCTATATCCAACTCAGCAGCAGCAGAGCTGTAAACTATCCTTCTATAATAGCATCTATATCCAACTCAGCAACAGCAGAGCTATTATCTATCTTTCTATAATAGCATCTATATCCAACTCAGCAGCAGCAGAGCTGTAAACTATCCTTCTATAATAGCATCTATATATAACTTAGCAGCAGCAGAGCTGTAAACTATCCTTCTATAATAGCATCTATATCCAACTCAGCAGCAGCAGAGCTGTAAACTATCCTTCTATAATAGCATCTATATCCAACTTAGCAGCAGCAGAGCTGTAAACTATCCTTCTATAATAGCATCTATATCCAACTTAGCAGCAGAGCTGTAAACTATCCTTCTATAATAGCATCTATATCCAACTCAGCAGCAGCAGAGCTGTAAACTATCCTTCTATAATAGCATCTATATATAACTTAGCAGCAGCAGAGCTGTAAACTATCCTTCTATAATAGCGTCTATATCCAACTTAGCAGCAGCAGAGCTGTAATCTATCCTTCTATATTAGCATCTATATATAACTTAGCAGCAGCAGAGTTGTAAACTATCCTTCCATAATAGCATCTATATGCAACTTAGCAGCAGCAGAGCTGTAAACTATCCTTCTATATTAGCATCTAAATATAACTTAGCAGCAGCAGAGCTGTAAACTATCCTTCTATAATAGCATCTATATCCAACTCAGCAGCAGCAGAGCTATTATCTATCCTTCTATAATAGCATCTATATCCAACTCAGCAGCAGCAGAGCTGTAAACTATCCTTCTATAATAGCATCTATATATAACTTAGCAGCAGCAGAGCTGTAAACTATCCTTCTATAATAGCATCTATATCCAACTCCGCAGCAGCAGAGCTGTAAACTATCCTTCTATAATAGCATCTATATCCAACTCAGCAGCAGCAGAGCTGTAAACTATCCTTCTATAATAGCATCTATATATAACTTAGCAGTAGCAGAGCTGTAAACTATCCTTCTATAATAGCATCTATATCCAACTCAGCAGCAGCAGAGCTGTAAACTATCCTTCTATAATAGCATCTATAACCAACTCAGCAGCAGCAGAGCTGTAAACTATCCTTCTATAATAGCATCTATATCCAACTTAGCAGCAGCAGAGCTGTAAACTATCCTTCTATATTAGCATCTATATATAACTTAGCAGCAGCAGAGTTGTAAACCATCCTTCCATAATAGCATCTATATCCAACTTAGCAGCAGCAGCAGAGCTGTAAACTATCCTTCTAAATTAGCATCTATATATAACTTAGCAGCAGCAGAGTTGTAAACTATCCTTCTATAATAGCATCTATATATAACTTAGCAGTAGCAGAGCTGTAAACTATCCTTCTATAATAGCATCTATATCCAACTCAGCAGCAGCAGAGCTATTATCTATCCTTCTATAATAGCATCTATATCCAAATTAGCAGCAGCAGAGCTGTAAACTATCCTTCTATATTAGCATCTATATATAACTTAGCAGCAGCAGAGCTGTAAACTATCCTTCTATAATAGCATCTATATCCAACTCAGCAACAGCAGAGCTATTATCTATCCTTCTATAATAGCATCTATATCCAACTCAGCAGCAGCAGAGTTGTAAACTATCCTTCTATAATAGCATCTATATCCAACTTAGCAGCAGCAGAGCTGTAAACTATCCTTCTATAATAGCATCTATATATAACTTAGCAGCAGCAGAACTGTAAACTATCCTTCTATAATAGCATCTATATCCAACTCAGCAACAGCAGAGCTATTATCTATCCTTCTATAATAGCATCTATATCCAACTCAGCAGCAGCAGAGCTGTAAACTATCCTTCTATAATAGCATCTATATCCAACTTAGCAGCAGCAGAGCTGTAAACTATCCTTCTATAATAGCATCTATATCCAACTCAGCAGCAGCAGAGCTGTAAACTATCCTTCTATAATAGCATCTATATCCAACTCAGCAGCAGCAGAGCTATTATCTATCCTTCTATAATAGCATCTATATCCAACTCAGCAGCAGCAGAGCTGTAAACTATCCTTCTATAATAGCATCTATATCCAACTCAGCAGCAGCAGAGCTATTATCTATCCTTCTATAATAGCATCTATATCCAACTCAGCAGCAGCAGAGCTATTATCTATCCTTCTATAATAGCATCTATATCCAACTCAGCAGCAGCAGAGCTGTAAACTATCCTTCTATAATAGCATCTATATATAACTTAGCAGCAGCAGAGCTGTAAACTATCCTTCTATAATAGCATCTATATCCAACTCAGCAGCAGCAGAGCTATTATCTATCCTTCTATAATAACATCTGTATCCAACTCAGCAGCAGCAGAGCTGTAAACTATCCTTCTATAATAGCATCTATATCCAACTCAGCAGCAGCAGAGCTATTATCTATCCTTCTATAATAGCATCTATATCCAACTCAGCAGCAGCAGAGCTGTAAACTATCCTTCTATAATAGCATCTATATCCAACTCAGCAACAGCAGAGCTATTATCTATCTTTCTATAATAGCATCTATATCCAACTCAGCAGCAGCAGAGCTGTAAACTATCCTTCTATAATAGCATCTATATATAACTTAGCAGCAGCAGAGCTGTAAACTATCCTTCTATAATAGCATCTATATCCAACTCAGCAGCAGCAGAGCTGTAAACTATCCTTCTATAATAGCATCTATATCCAACTTAGCAGCAGCAGAGCTGTAAACTATCCTTCTATAATAGCATCTATATATAACTTAGCAGCAGCAGAGCTGTAAACTATCCTTCTATAATAGCATCTATATCCAACTCAGCAGCAGAGCTGTAAACTATCCTTCTATAATAGCATCTATATCCAACTCAGCAGCAGCAGAGCTGTAAACTATCCTTCTATAATAGCATCTATATATAACTTAGCAGCAGCAGAGCTGTAAACTATCCTTCTATAATAGCGTCTATATCCAACTTAGCAGCAGCAGAGCTGTAATCTATCCTTCTATATTAGCATCTATATATAACTTAGCAGCAGCAGAGTTGTAAACTATCCTTCCATAATAGCATCTATATGCAACTTAGCAGCAGCAGAGCTGTAAACTATCCTTCTATAATAGCATCTATATCCAACTCAGCAGCAGCAGAGCTATTATCTATCCTTCTATAATAGCATCTATATCCAACTCAGCAGCAGCAGAGCTGTAAACTATCCTTCTATAATAGCATCTATATATAACTTAGCAGCAGCAGAGCTGTAAACTATCCTTCTATAATAGCATCTATATCCAACTCCGCAGCAGCAGAGCTGTAAACTATCCTTCTATAATAGCATCTATATCCAACTCAGCAGCAGCAGAGCTGTAAACTATCCTTCTATAATAGCATCTATATATAACTTAGCAGTAGCAGAGCTGTAAACTATCCTTCTATAATAGCATCTATATCCAACTCAGCAGCAGCAGAGCTGTAAACTATCCTTCTATAATAGCATCTATAACCAACTCAGCAGCAGCAGAGCTGTAAACTATCCTTCTATAATAGCATCTATATCCAACTTAGCAGCAGCAGAGCTGTAAACTATCCTTCTATATTAGCATCTATATATAACTTAGCAGCAGCAGAGTTGTAAACCATCCTTCCATAATAGCATCTATATCCAACTTAGCAGAAGCAGCAGAGCTGTAAACTATCCTTCTAAATTAGCATCTATATATAACTTAGCAGCAGCAGAGTTGTAAACTATCCTTCTATAATAGCATCTATATATAACTTAGCAGTAGCAGAGCTGTAAACTATCCTTCTATAATAGCATCTATATCCAACTCAGCAGCAGCAGAGCTATTATCTATCCTTCTATAATAGCATCTATATCCAACTTAGCAGCAGCAGAGCTGTAAACTATCCTTCTATATTAGCATCTATATATAACTTAGCAGCAGCAGAGCTGTAAACTATCCTTCTATAATAGCATCTATATCCAACTCAGCAACAGCAGAGCTATTATCTATCCTTCTATAATAGCATCTATATCCAACTCAGCAGCAGCAGAGTTGTAAACTATCCTTCTATAATAGCATCTATATCCAACTTAGCAGCAGCAGAGCTGTAAACTATCCTTCTATAATAGCATCTATATATAACTTAGCAGCAGCAGAACTGTAAACTATCCTTCTATAATAGCATCTATATCCAACTCAGCAACAGCAGAGCTATTATCTATCCTTCTATAATAGCATCTATATCCAACTCAGCAGCAGCAGAGCTGTAAACTATCCTTCTATAATAGCATCTATATCCAACTTAGCAGCAGCAGAGCTGTAAACTATCCTTCTATAATAGCATCTATATCCAACTCAGCAGCAGCAAAACTGTAAACTATCCTTCTATAATAGCATCTATATCCAACTCAGCAGCAGCAGAGCTATTATCTATCCTTCTATAATAGCATCTATATCCAACTCAGCAGCAGCAGAGCTATTATCTATCCTTCTATAATAGCATCTATATCCAACTTAGCAGCAGCAGAGCTGTAAACTATCCTTCTATATTAGCATCTATATTTAACTTAGCAGCAGCAGAGCTGTAAACTATCCTTCTATAATAGCATCTATATCCAACTCAGCAACAGCAGAGCTATTATCTTTCCTTCTATAATAGCATCTATATCCAACTCAGCAGCAGCAGAGCTGTAAACTATCCTTCTATAATAGCATCTATATCCAACTTAGCAGCAGCAGAGCTGTAAACTATCCTTCTATAATAGCATCTATATCCAACTCAGCAACAGCAGAGCTATTATCTTTCCTTCTATAATAGCATCTATATCCAACTCAGCAGCAGCAGAGCTGTAAACTATCCTTCTATAATAGCATCTATATCCAACTCAGCAGCAGCAGAGCTATTATCTATCCTTCTATAATAGCATCTATATCCAACTCAGCAGCAGCAGAGCTATTATCTATCCTTCTATAATAGCATCTATATCCAACTCAGCAGCAGCAGAGCTGTAAACTATCCTTCTATAATAGCATCTATATATAACTTAGCAGCAGCAGAGCTGTAAACTATCCTTCTATAATAGCATCTATATCCAACTCCGCAGCAGCAGAGCTGTAAACTATCCTTCTATAATAGCATCTATATCCAACTCAGCAGCAGCAGAGCTATAAACTATCCTTCTATAATAGCATCTATATATAACTTAGCAGTAGCAGAGCTGTAAACTATCCTTCTATAATAGCATCTATATCCAACTCAGCAGCAGCAGAGCTGTAAACTATCCTTCTATAATAGCATCTATAACCAACTCAGCAGCAGCAGAGCTGTAAACTATCCTTCTATAATAGCATCTATATCCAACTTAGCAGCAGCAGAGCTGTAAACTATCCTTCTATATTAGCATCTATATATAACTTAGCAGCAGCAGAGTTGTAAACCATCCTTCCATAATAGCATCTATATCCAACTTAGCAGCAGCAGCAGAGCTGTAAACTATCCTTCTAAATTAGCATCTATATATAACTTAGCAGCAGCAGAGTTGTAAACTATCCTTCTATAATAGCATCTATATATAACTTAGCAGTAGCAGAGCTGTAAACTATCCTTCTATAATAGCATCTATATGCAACTCAGCAGCAGCAGAGCTATTATCTATCCTTCTATAATAGCATCTATATCCAACTTAGCAGCAGCAGAGCTGTAAACTATCCTTCTATATTAGCATCTATATTTAACTTAGCAGCAGCAGAGCTGTAAACTATCCTTCTATAATAGCATCTATATCCAACTCAGCAACAGCAGAGCTATTATCTTTCCTTCTATAATAGCATCTATATCCAACTCAGCAGCAGCAGAGCTGTAAACTATCCTTCTATAATAGCATCTATATCCAACTTAGCAGCAGCAGAGCTGTAAACTATCCTTCTATAATAGCATCTATATATAACTTAGCAGCAGCAGAACTGTAAACTATCCTTCTATAATAGCATCTATATCCAACTCAGCAACAGCAGAGCTATTATCTATCATTCTATAATAGCATCTATATCCAACTCAGCAGCAGCAGAGCTGTAAACTATCCTTCTATAATAGCATCTATATCCAACTCAGCAGCAGCAGAGCTGTAAACTATCCTTCTATAATAGCATCTATATCCAACTCAGCAGCAGAGCTGTAAACTATCCTTCTATAATAGCATCTATATATAACTTAGCAGTAGCAGAGCTGTAAACTATCCTTCTATAATAGCATCTATATCCAACTTAGCAGCAGCAGAGCTGTAATCTATCCTTCTACAATAGCATCTATATCCAACTTAGCAGCAGCAGCAGAGCTGTAAACTATCCTTCTATTTTAGCATCTATATCCAACTAAGCAGCAGCAGAGCTGTAAACTATCCTTCCATAATAGCATCTATATCCAACTTAGCAGCAGAGCTGTAAACTATCCTTCTATAATAGCATCTATATCCAACTCAGCAGCAGAGCTGTAAACTATCCTTCTATAATAGCATCTATATATAACTTAGCAGTAGCAGAGCTGTAAACTATCCTTCTATAATAGCATCTATATCCAACTCAGCAGCAGCAGAGCTGTAAACTATCCTTCTATAATAGCATCTATATCCAACTCAGCAGCAGCAGAGCTGTAAACTATCCTTCTATAATAGCATCTATATCCAACTTAGCAGCAGCAGAGCTGTAAACTATCCTTCTATAATAGCATCTATATCCAACTCAGCAGCAGCAGAGCTGTAAACTATCCTTCTATAATAGCATATATATCCAACTCAGCAGCAGCAGAGCTGTAAACTATCCTTCTATAATAGCATCTATATCCAACTCAGCAGCAGCAGAGCTATTATCTATCCTTCTATAATAGCATCTATATCCAACTCAGCAGCAGCAGAGCTGTAAACTATCCTTCTATAATAGCATCTATATCCAACTCAGCAGCAGCAGAGCTATTATCTATCCTTCTATAATAGCATCTATATCCAACTCTGCAGCAGCAGAGCTGTAAACTATCCTTCTATAATAGCATCTATATATAACTTAGCCGCAGCAGAGCTGTAAACTATCCTTCTATAATAGTATCTATATCCAACTCAGCAGCAGCAGAGCTGTAAACTATCCTTCTATAATAGCATCTATATATAACTCAGCAGCAGCAGAGCTGTAAACTATCCTTCTATAATAGCATATATAACCAACTCAGCAGCAGCAGAGCCTGAAACTATCCTTCTATAATAGCATCTATATCCAACTTAGCAGCAGCAGAGCTGTAATCTATCCTTCTATATTAGCATCTATATATAACTTAGCAGCAGCAGAGTTGTAAACTATCCTTCCATAATAGCATCTATATCCAACTTAGCAGCAGCAGAGCTGTAAACTATCCTTCTATATTAGCATCTATATATAACTTAGCAGCAGCAGAGCTGTAAACTATCTTTCTATAATATCATCTATATCCAACTCAGCAGCAGCAGAGCTATTATCTATCCTTCTATAATAGCATCTATATCCAACTCAGCAGCAGCAGAGCTGTAAACTATCCTTCTATAATAGCATCTATATATAACTTAGTAGCAGCAGAGCTGTAAACTATCATTCTATAATAGCATCTATATCCAACTCAGCAGCAGCAGAGCTGTAAACTATCCTTCTATAATAGCATCTATATCCAATTCAGCATCAGCAGAGCTGTAAACTATCCTTCTATAATAGCATCTATATATAACTTAGCAGCAGCAGAGCTGTAAACTATCCTTCTATAATAGCATCTATATCCAACTCAGCAGCAGCAGAGCTGTAAACTATCCTTCTATAATAGCATCTATAACCAACTCAGCAGCAGCAGAGCTGTAAACTATCCTTCTATAATAGCATCTATATCCAACTTAGCAGCAGCAGAGCTGTAAACTATCCTTCTATATTAGCATCTATATATAACTTAGCAGCAGCAGAGTTGTAAACCATCCTTCCATAATAGCATCTATATCCAACTTAGCAGCAGCAGAGCTGTAAGCTATCCTTCTATATTAGCATCTATATATAACTTAGCAGCAGCAGAGTTGTAAACTATCCTTCTATAATAGCATCTATATCCAACTCAACAGCAGCAGAGCTGTAAACTATCCTTCTATAATAGCATCTATAACCAACTCAGCAGCAGCAGAGCTGTAAACTATCCTTCTATAATAGCATCTATATCCAACTTAGCAGCAGCAGAGCTGTAAACTATCCTTCTATATTAGCATCTATATATAACTTAGCAGCAGCAGAGTTGTAAACCATCCTTCCATAATAGCATCTATATCCAACTTAGCAGCAGCAGAGCTGTAAGCTATCCTTCTATATTAGCATCTATATATAACTTAGCAGCAGCAGACCTGTAAACTATCCTTCTATAATAGCATCTGTATCCAACTCAGCAGCAGCAGAGCTATTATCTATCCTTCTATAATAGCATCTATATCCAACTTAGCAGCAGCAGAGCTGTAAACTATCCTTCTATAATAGCATCTATATATAACTTAGCAGTAGCAGAGATGTAAACTATCCTTCTATAATAGCATATATATCCAACTCAGCAGCAGCAGAGCTATTATCTATCCTTCTATAATAGCATCTATATCCAACTTGGCAGCAGCAGAGCTGTAAACTATCCTTCTATAATAGCATCTATATATAACTTAGCAGTAGCAGAGCTGTAAACTATCCTTCTATAATAGCATCTATATCCAACTTAGCAGCAGCAGAGCTGTAATCTATCCTTCTATAATAGCATCTATATCCAACTTAGCAGCAGCAGAGCTGTAAACTATCCTTCCATAATAGCATCTATATCCAACTTAGCAGCAGAGCTGTAAACTATCCTTCTATAATAGCATCTATATCCAACTCAGCAGCAGAGCTGTAAACTATCCTTCAATAATAGCATCTATATATAACTTAGCAGTAGCAGAGCTGTAATCTATCCTTCTATAATAGCATCTATATCCAATTTAGCAGCAGCAGAGCTGTAAACTATCCTTCCATAATAGCATCTATATATAACTTAGCAGCAGAGCTGTAAACTATCCTTCTATAATAGGATCTATATCCAACTCAACAGCAGAGCTGTAAACTATCCTTCTATAATAGCATCTATATATAACTTAGCAGTAGCAGAGCTGTAAACTATCCTTCTATAATAGCATATATAACCAACTTAGCAGCAGCAGAGCTGTAAACTATCCTTCTATAATAGCATATATATCCAACTCAGCAGCAGCAGAGCTGTAAACTATCCTTCTATAATAGCATCTATAACCAACTCAGCAGCAGCAGAGCTGTAAACTATCCTTCTATAATAGCATCTATATCCAACTGAGCAGCACCAGAGCTGTAAACTATCCTTCTATATTAGCATCTATATATAACTTAGCAGCAGCAGAGCTGTAAACTATCCTTCTATAATAGCATCTGTATATAACTTAGCAGCAGCAGAGCTGTAAACTATCCTTCTATAATAGCATCTATATATAACTTAGCAGCAGCAGAGCTGTAAACTATCCTTCTATAATAGCATCTATATATAACTTAGCAGCAGCAGAGCTGTAAACTATCCTTCTATAATAGCATCTATATCCAACTCCGCAGCAGCAGAGCTGTAAACTATCCTTCTATAATAGCATCTATATCCAACTTAGCAGCAGCAGAGCTGTAAACTATCCTTATATAATAGCATCTATATCCAACCTAGCAGCAGCAGAAAAAGCGATACTGATTAAAGCATTTTCTGCTCTCTGGTCACTGCCTAACTTAAGTGGGAAGTGACTGACTTTATTTTGGTATAAAGTACCAGTGTGAACTTACTCAGTAGGGCCGGATGATCCAAAGCTCTCTGATCTGGCGAGATTATCTACGTCTCGTCTATACTGTAAGGTCCCTCAATGGTATCCTTTGCTAAAGAGTAATCCTAGCTGAGCTCTGGAGCGTGCACGTGTCTTTAGCAGCAGTGTTTGCAACAATGTTTACAACAAGGTTATACACAGTTGCAAATACTTTTGCCATAGAATGCTAAAGACACGTGCACACTCCTCAGTTCCCATCAGCCTATCTAGATTTACCCTTCAACAAAGGATACCAAAAGAACAAACAAATTTGACAAAATAAGTTGTTTAATTGCATGCACTACCTGAATTATCAACATTTAATTTTGCCTTAACTGGCCCTTTAAAGGGACTAATATAAAATGATAAATCGTATATATATAAAAAAAACACTGCAATATACTTTCATTATTTATTTTGTCCTCTTTTCCTGTAATTCTATTCTGAAATTGTGAGCTTTTCAGTTCCCACTAGAAATGGAAGTGCAGAACACTGTTGTATTCCACAGTCATTGGCTGCACACTCTAGTGACCTATTTATAATGGTCTCTAATTGGCCAAAGCAGAGAAAGTAGCCTAAGTTACAACATGGCAGCTCCCATTGTTTTATAGACACTAAAACTTTACACTTATTTTGTCACTATTTAAACAGTTACTGAAACTTTGAAAAATAGATCTACATTTTATTCTCAGACTAATCTATTCTTCATTATATCTAGCATTTATTTAGTGTTAAATGTCACTTTAAGGCACGGATATAAACAACTGTCTAGAGGCTTTTCAAGGGGTGTGTCCCACAAAACCACATGCAATTTGCTAACAAAATTATAGTTTAAATGCTTTTAAAACATTTATTTTGTATGCAGATTTTTTTGCATTGTAGCGATTCATTTCCACTTCAAAAAATTACTTTCTTGTTCCCTTAACTGCTATACATCAAAGCTCTTGAAAACATCTAATAGTTATATATCTGTTTCTTATATACCGGATAGAAGTCTGTTTTTTCAGCCATGAGTTTCAGAACTGCTGGAGTGACAGGCGGTACAGTGACCATCTGCAGTTTTCCAAAAAGGCCGCTGTATCCGGAGATTTTAGAGCGCTTCATTCGATCTTCCATCACAAGCGACAAGGACTGAGAGTGGTTGATGACCTCAAGTAGAGTAGAAATTGCTACATTCTGAATATAACAATCTTTTACACAGCAGCAGATTGTCATGAGAGCCTTAAACCACAATGGGAAGCAGGAATCTCCAGAACCTTATTGGAAAGACAGAAAGGATCGCCAGTGATTGTTTGATCAGTGCACAGCTCATTTATATATGTTCCAAAATGACCACAACAAAGGAGATAAACAAAAGTGAAGTGGCTTTTCAAGGGGAATATCCATAGACGGCAAAATAATGCAAAATCAATGGTACGTGAACCTTTTGTCACATTATTTTATTAATCTAATGTCTGTCTATACTGTTTGCTGGTGAGCGATAAATAACCAGCTAAAACAAGTGGCTGGTTATTGCTATCACTGGTTCATTTTTTTAAAACTCCCCCAGCTGCCCCCAAAATAACATGTGACGTCCCTTTTTAAACAAACAAAAAATGCAGCATTTTTTTTTAAACTAACTTTACTATGCAGTTTTTGGGGGCTATAGTTGGCGTGTGTGGAGTGTTTGAGGGGAAAAAACGGCACTAAAAACTGCCTTTACATTGCGGCTTATGGGAACTGTGTGTTCCCTGTAAATATATATGTATATATTTATTAGAGTGCGCTGGTATTATTCAATTGAGCGCAACTATCGCTTTAGTGTAAGCAATATTTATCGTTCAACTTGTAATCTAGCCCTAAATGTATAACATGCAAATTTTTACACCATCTTCAAAAATACTTCCCCTGCCTACAACCAGTATTACTGACAATATGTTAAACAAAACAGGCATCAGAACTGAACCCTGAGGAACACTAGTAGCTGAATTAACTGGAACACTGTACTAATTATGCTTAAAGGGAAATGATACCCAAATGTTGACGCACTTGAAAGTGATGCATCATATCTGTAAAAGGCTGACTAGAAAACGTCATCTGAACATCTCTGCTAAAAAAAATAAAAAAAAAAATAGAGAAATCAAATGTCCTCAGTAGCCACATCTCATTGTAAAGAGACTTTAAGCAACCAATCAGGATGCTAGTCCCAGGACCTAAAAGGAAGCTTGCATCTGGCATGTGCAGGCACAATCATGTTATTTACCTCCTCACTTTAAGGAAGTTTACTATGAAATCTTACGAGATTTCAGTGACATCTCATAAGATCACAGTAAAGCAAAGCATAAACTTAGCACTGCTGATGCGGATTTGATATTGTTGTTTTTTTTAACCTGCAGATGGAGCTGAAGGATAACTCTTCACTAAACACTTACTATTGTGAGCTGAAGAAATTTTGAAGTAAAATATCTTCTTTTTATATAGAGATGTTCATGTGATATATATTGACTGCTTTTTAGAGTTATACTGCATCCCTTTTAAGTTTATGAGTTAGTTTTTGTGTGGTATAGTGTCATGCTTTACTAAAATATAGATAATCTATATCTACTGCCTCATGTTGATCATCACTTTAGTTACAAAGTCAAAGAAATCAACTAGATTAGTTTAACCTTAAAAAACATGTTCAGTGAGTTGTTTTTTTAAGTAATTTATTTGAATCCTGAACCCATACAGCTCTCACTAGCTTTCCCTCTTACCAGGCATATGGAAGAGAGTAATGTATAACTGCTCAGTCTCCTCTTCTGAAAGGTACACCGGGAATGTGGCACAATCCAGCAAGAAGTGGCAAGCAGCAGCAAATGCTTCCCGGCATTCTTCTGTCAGGTTGCCCATGTTCTTTATGAAGCGGTCAATATCCCACTCCTCCTCGGACCCTTTATTCACAGCTTTACTAGGAGAAAGTGATGGAGAACCAGCTGATCTCAAACTCTTTTGCTTTAAAGTTGGTGCTCGAGGAGTGAAGAAATCGGTCAGCATTTGTTTGAACTGAGGTGCAGTGATTTGTTTGGCTTCCCATGCTCCCCTCTTTTTAGGACCTTCCTCCTTTTCTGCTGTTAACTCAGTCACTGTTGTGCTTGTCCCATTGTTCTGTGGCTGTATCTGAATCCCAAACAGATGTTTGCTGGCAAAGTTGGCCACTAGTTCCTGGATGCAGTGCAATGTCTTCTGCATGCTGCCACCTTTCTTCCACACATCTCCTTTCTCAGGGCACACTCTGGGCATGCGTAGATGCTCAGACAGCTCAGGAGAGGATGCACTCAGGACAATGCCACTGTCTTCTGACTTAAGTGCAGGAAAAACTTCTTCCTCTTCTGCAAATCCCTCCTCCTCGTCTGGTCCAGAGACTGGCTTAATATTCAATGATTCTTTTGATGGGCTCTGAAACAAGACAGGTCACACGTACTCAAAACTTGTATAAAAACAAACATCTCAGGACACAACTAAAGAGAGAGAAAAACAAAATGTATGCTTACCTGATACATTTATTTATTTCCGGATATGGTGAGTCCACAAGGTCATCAATTACTAGTGGGAATATCACTCCTGGCCAGCAGGAGGAGGCAAAGAGCACCACAGCAAAGCTGTTAAGTATCACTCCCCATCCCACAAACCCCGGTCATTCAACCGAAGGAAAAAGGAATAACACAAAGGTGTAGAGGTGCCAAAGGTTTAGTAAAAAACAATTTATCTTATAATCTTATTTATATCCTATTATTTATCTTAAATAAAAGGGTGGGGTCGTGGACTCACAATATCTGGAAATAAATACATTTATCAGGTAAGCATACATTTTGTTTTCTCTCCTAAGATATGGTGAGTCCACAACGTCATCAATTACTTTTGGGAACCAGTACCCAAGCTAGAGGACACAGATGACTAGGGAGGGAAAAAGACAGGCGGACCTAAACAGAAGGCACCACCACTTGAAGATTTCTCCTTTCTCCCAAAAGAAGCCTCAGCCGAGGCAAAAGTATCAAATATGTAAATTTTTGAAAAAGTATGTAGAGAGGACCAAGTTGCAGACTTGCAAATCTGTTCCACAGAAGCTTCATTTTTGAAAGCCCAGGAAGAGCCCTCGTGGAATGAGCTGTAATTCTCTCATGAGGCTGATGACCAGCAGTCTCATGAGCAAAATGGCTGACCAGCAGTCTCATAAGCAAAATGAATAATACTTCTCAACCAGAGGGAAGTAGAAGTAGCAATAGCCTTCTGTAGAATTTCAGAGCACGCACAACATCCAAGTTGTGCAACAAACGTTCCTTATGAGAAGGATTAGGACATAGAGAAGGAACAAATATTTCCTGATTAATATTTCTATCTGAAACCACTTAAAGGGACACTGTACCCAAAAATTTTCTTTCGTGATTCAGATAGAGCATGTCATTTTAAGCAACTTTCTAATTTACTCCTATTATCAAATTTTCTTCATTCTCTTGGTATCTTTATTTGAAATGCAAGAATGTAAGTTTAGATGCCGGCCCATTTTTGGTGAACAACCTGGGTTGTCCTTGCTGATTGGTGGATAAATTCATCCACCAATAAAAATGTGCTGCCCAGAGTACTGAAACCAAAAAAAAGCTTAGATGCCTTCTTTTTCAAATAATGATAGCAAGAGAACGAAGAAAAATTGATAATAGGAGTAAATTAGAAAGTTGCTTAAAATTGCATGCTCTTTCTGAATTACAAAAGAAAAAAAATTGGGTTCAGTGTCCCTTTAAGGAAGAAAACCCAACTTAGTACGAAGAACCACCTTATCGGCGTGAAAAATAAGATGAGGTGAATCACACTGCAAGGCCAGAGTTCCGAAACTCTCCGAGCAGAAGAGATAGCAAAAAGAAACAAAACCTTCCAAGATAATGACTTAATATCTATGGAATGCAATGGCTCAAACTGAGCATGCTGCAAAACCTTAAGTACAAGGTTAAGGCTCCAAGGGGGAGCAACAGGCTAAAACACAGGCCTGATTCTGACCAGGGCCTGACAAAAAGATTGAACATCTGGCACATCCGCAAGACGTTTGTGTAACAAAAAGAAAATTTATGCTTACCTGATAAATTTGTTTCTTTTTAGACACGATGAGTCAACGGATTTCATCCTTACTTATGGGATATTCACCTACTGGTCAGCAGGAGGAGGCAAAGAGCACCACAGCAGAGCTGCTATACATAGCTCCTCCCTTCCCTCCCACTCCAGTCATTCGACCGAAGTTAGGAAGAGAAAGGAAAAGCCAAGGTGCAGAGGTGTCTGAAGTTTACAAAAAATAATAACCTGTCTCAGAGAACAGGGCATGTCTAAAAAGAAACAAATTTATCAGGTAAGCATAAATTTTCTTTTCTTTTTAAAGACACGATGAGTCCACGGATTTCATCCTTACTTATGGGATACAATACCAAAGCTAGATTATACGGATGATAAGGGAGGGACAAGACAGGGAACCTAAACGGAAGGCACAACAGCTTGAAGAACCATTCTCCCAAAAACAGCCTCAATCGAGGCAAAAGTATCAAATTTGAAAAATTTAGAAAAAGTGTGAAGAGAAGACCAAGTTGTAGCCTTGCAAATCTGTTCTACAGAAGCTTCATTTTTGAATGCCCATGAGGAAGCAACAGCCCTAGTGGAATGAGCCACTCTCAGGAGGCTGCTGTCCAGCAGACTCATATGCAAAGTGGATGATATTCCTCAACCAAAAAGAAAGAGAGGTAGCCGTAGCTTTCTGACCCTTTCGTTTTCCAGAGAAAATTACAAACAAAGAAGAAGACTGACGAAAGTCCTTAGTTGCTTGTAAGTAAAATTTTAAAGCACGGACCACGTCCAAATTGTGCAAAATACATTTTTTCTGAGAAGAAGGATTAGAACACAAAGAAGGAACAACAAACTCCTGATTAATGTTTCTGTCTGAAACAAGCTTAGGTAAAAAACCTAGCTTAGTACGTAAAACTACCTTATCCGAATGGAAAATAAGATAAGACGAAGAGTATTGCAACGCCGAGAGTACAGACACTCTACGAGCTGAAGAAATAGTAACAAGAAATAAAACTTTCCAAGATAACAACTTAATATCTAAGGAAAGCATAGGCTCAAACTGAGCCCCTTGAAGAACCTTAAGAACTAAATTCCATGGAGGAGTAACTGTTCTGAACACAGGCCTGATCCTGACCAAGGCCTGACAAAAGGATTGCACATCTGGAAGCATGATGATGTCCAATGCCGCCACCATCAGTCCGATTACCTCCATGCACTGAGCCACTGAAGGCCAAGGAGTGGACTGAAGGACTATACAAGTATCGATAATCTTTGATTTCCTGACTTCTATCAGAAAAATCTTCATTGATATGGAATCTATTATGATTCCCAAAAAAGTTACCCTTGTGCTTGGGACTAAGGAACACTTTTCCAAATTTACCTTGCCCCCATGAGATCACGGGAAGGAAAACACCTTGTCAGTGTGAAATCTTACTTGCTATAAGGATAGCGTCTGGACTAGGATATCGTCCAGATAGGGCGCCCCTGCAATGCCCCGTAACCGAAGCACCGCCAACAGCGATCCCGGAGCCTTTATGAAAACTCTGAAAGCTGTAGCAAGACCAAAAGGAAGAGCCACGAACTGGAAGAGTTTGTCTAGAAAGACAAACCCTAGAACTTGACGATTCTCGTGAACGGCACATGAAGGTATGCGTCCTTTAAATCCACTGTTGTCATTAATTGACCCTTTTGGATCAAGGAAAGGATGAAACGAATAGTTTCCATCTTGAAGGACGGTTCACGAAAAAAAAATTTGTAGACTCTTGAGATCTAAATAGTGGTCTGAAGGTTCTTTCCTCCTTTAGGAACCACAACCCGTTTGGGATTAAAAACCCAGAACCTGTACCTATATTGGAACTGTAACAATCACTCTCAGGTCTGAGAGGTCTCCTATGCAGTGTAAGAACGCCTCTCCTTTTGTCTGATCTACAGATAATTTTGAAAACAGAAAAAACCTGCCTCTGGGAGGAAAATGTTTGATCTCGAACCCAAACCTGAGCAAAGACGTTAAATCTGCCCCCTACAAGATCCGATCTCGGATCGGGGGCATGTCCTTCATGCTGTCTTTGATTCAACAGCAGGCTATGATCCCTTTTTTTAAAAAAATCTTTAAAATTTCAAAAAAGAGATTATTTCCATCAAGCCAGGTCCCAACAGAGACCTCTCCTTGTAAGGAATCACTAAAAGCTTAGACTTAGAGCATATATCCGTAGAACAAAGCTCTAGCCATAAAGCCCTGTGAGCTGGAACAGAGCAAACTATGCTCCCAGTTTGAGAAGTTGAAATAAAGGAATTAGCCAATTTGAAAGCTTTAATCCCGTCCTGGATTTTATCCAGGGAAGTTTCTGACTTAATAGCATCAGACAACGCATCAAACCAATCCGCCGTCACACTAGTGACGGTAGTCAAGTTTACACCAGGTTGCCATTGTAAGCCCTGGAGTACATCCCATTTGTAATTTTTGTCCATAGGACCTATCCTTAAAGGGTATAGCAGTTCACCTAGTTAAGCTGAAACTACTCCGTCCCCCCTAGGAAATGTTTGTCCAGCCTCCTTAGCTGAGTTGGCGATGGGAAACAGTTTTGGAAATAAAGGGAATGCATCCATCGTTATAATTCACTGGACGCACTAGTATAAATTACATCGGAAATGTCTTTACTGGACGTACTATGTTGGGGTCGCCCAGGCAAGATAAAAAAACTCCTCAAGTAACAATTCCATCTGAGTCCGAGAGTTCTCTCACAGATAATCCCAAAGTAACATCCTCCTTCAGTAACATGGAGGAACCATTAGGAATAATAACTACTGAAATAATTCCTCTAGCAATGTTTTCTACCTAGTGGGAAAAACATATAATGCATCATAACTCCGAGTGGAGTGTAAAAGGAAGCGCAGGGCACTGCATGTGGGCCATAACATTTTGTGGGACACTATAGGAGAAATTTGTGGCATAACTTGACCATCATCAACAGACTCCTTAACAGCAATCGCTTTAGAAGGAGTAGGTTCAGAAAAATATATATATATTTTTTTTTTACACATAAAAAAAAATGTTACTGTCTCTTTAATCGTAAAAGTAACTTATTGTTGTGAGTTTTTGTTCCATCCTAAGACACAAAGAAGGAATTAACAAACAGTTGAAATATTTTAATAAAATTTACACAAAAAATTTTACTGTGTCTTTAAATCTTTAAAAGTAACTCTTTATTTTTGTGTGATTTTGTTCCATCCAGAGTCACAAAGGATGAAGTAACAAACAGCTGCAATTCTGTAATAAAATTCACACATAAAAAAACGTTACTATCTCTTTAAATCTTAAAAGTAACTTTATTTTTGTGTGCTTTTGTGCCATCCAAAATCACAACGGAAGAAATAACAAAGAAATAGCTGAAATTCCTATAATAAAATTAACAGCTAAACAAATATTACTGTTTCTTTAAATTTTAAACTACAACTTTATATTTTTGAGTGCAGAAAAAAATTAGAATAGTACACAAGTATCATATTCCCTACGTACATCTCAGATAAACCTTGCTGAGGTGAGCCATCAGAACTTCATGCTTAAATTTAACATAACATAGTTCTCAGGCAGGTTCTCAGGCAGATCCGGAGCGCAATCCGGACCCACTTAATGACAGCACTAATTATAGTGCTAGGAAAGAAAAAACGCTCAACCATCCGATGAACGGAACGAAAATAGCGAGTTCAGGCGGTTTAACATAACTCCTCCCTCGTGGGCGTGAAACACACAATCCCTGAATCTGCCGGGAGATAGAAAATTGCGCTCCAAAACGGCGCCAAACATAACCCCGCCCTTCATGGGCGTTACCACACACCTCTCCCGGTCGCCATTACTATCTTCAGAAATAGTACTCCGGGAGATCTGAACCTTACATTTTATGCCTGGGGGCAAAGTGCAATACCGCTAATAGATAGTATACAAATCAATCACACTCCCTGAGCCCTCTTATAGTCAGCTCGGTCCAAGAAAATTAACACATGAACAGTGTAATGTTAAGTCTACTGCGTGATTGAATATATAAAAAAACCCAGAGAAACCACCTTCCATTCTCCTCAGCCCCAGTGCCTGCAAAGAAAATGCTGTCACATGAACCTCCCTTTAGATATATGTAGGAGCTTTATGTCCCAGAAAAGTGCTACACTTCCTCTGTCCTGAATCTTCACTTTTTATTTAGACCCAGAATAAAAAAGTCAGCACTTATCTTTGTATTCTGCCCGACAGCAGGGCAGCTCAGCAGGTTTAGGAGGTCCTCTCCCTCCCATAGCCCTGTGGAAAATAATAATGCCCGAGTTAACTTTGCTCAGGCTGTTAGGATAAAGGCAGCATCAATGTATAGGAGGCGCAGTGAGAATTATGTCCCACAAATTCCTATTGCTCTAAAGCCACCAAAAGCTCTACTGCAGAGACTGATATGGACTAAGGCTACACCCTAGAACAAAGTAGCACTCTCTGGCACTACTTTAAAAATAATAAACTCTTGATTGAAGAATCTTTTCTAACACCTCACTTTACCTCTTCCTATCACTAACGTAGGCAAAGAGAATGACTGGAGTGGGAGGAGCTATATATAGCAGCTCTGCTGTGGTGCTCTTTGCCTCCTCCTGCTGACCAGGAGGTGAATATCCCATAAGGAAGAAATCCGTGGACTCATCGTGTCTTTAAAAAGAAATAGATAATGCAGAAATCTGACCCTTCAGAGTGCTGACTGACAATCTTTTCCCCAGACCTTCCTGGAGAAAAGACAAAATCCTAGGAATCCTGACCCTACTCCAAGAGTAGACCTTGGATTCACACCAAGAAAGATATTTACGCCATACCTTATGCTAAATCTTTCTAGTAACAGGCTTGCAAACCTGAATCATGGTCTCAATGACCGACCCAGAAAAACCACGCTTAGACAGAACTAAGCATTCAATCTCTAAGCAGTCAGCTTCAGAGAAACGAGATTTGAATGAAGGAATGGACCCTGATGTAGAAGGTCCTTCCTCAGAGAAGAGATGACATCTTCACTAGGTCTGTATACCAGATCCTGCGAGGTCATGCAGGAGCTACTAGAATTACTAAAGTTCTCTCCTGATTGGTACGAGACAAAACTCAAGGAAGGAGAGCAAACAGAGGAAACCGATATGCTAGACAGAAATCCCAACAAACCGCCCGAGCATCTATCAGGGCGGCCTGCAGATCTCTTGACCTTGAACCGAACTTTGGAAGCTTGGCGTTCTGCCGAGACGCCATTAGATCCAACTCCGGCACTCCTCATTTGAGGGTTAACCGGGAGAACACCTCCGGATGGAGAGCCCACTCTCCGGGATGAAATGTCTGGCTGCAGTTGTCCCCTCCTGGAATGTGGCTGGTAGACGGACAACAATAGTGAGCTTCCGCTCACCGAAATATCCGAGCCACCTTATGGCTAAAGATCTCTGGGTTTCTACTGAGAAGAGGAAGTCTGAATAAAGCCGGATAAACCAGCTAAGGACAACTGAGACCAAGCCCTCAGAACATTATAAATCGCTCTCAACTCCAAGATGTTCATGATGAGAGTAGACTCTAGATCTTAGTTATGAGACAGACCCGCATGGTCCCCGTTCCATTGACTGAGCATGCATAATTGCAGAGCTCCCAAATGGAATCGCGCAAAGGGAAAGATGTTCATGGAAACAACAATCAGACCAATTATCTCCATACAAAGAGCTCGAACAGCAGACTGCAGAGAGAGGCAAGAACAAATAAGGATTTTTTTAACTCTGTCATAAGAATTTACATGGATAGGGAATCTATTATGTTCCATAAGAAAGCTACCCTTGTAGATGGAACAAAGGAACTCTTTTCTAGATTTGCTTCCATCCGAGAAAACGAAGAAAAGACAACAAGTTCTCTGGGTAAGAGATTGCTTGACAAAGGATGGCGCCTGAACCAAAATGACGTTCAGGAAGGACGCCCTTGTAAATCCGAGACCCGAAAGAGTCTTCTAGAAAGGCAAATCTCAGGAACTTGAGACAATCCCTTAGGATGGGAAACGCATTCTTCAGGTCTATGTTCATCATGAACTGACCCTCCTGAGCCAAAGGAAAAATGGAATGAAAATTTTCCATCTTGAAAAACTTGTAAAATAGATCCATGGCCCTGTTTTAGCACTGGAACTGGAACTATCACTACCAGGGGGGACTGCAGATAATCCTGAGAGGAGAAAAATGTCACTGGGAAGGAAATATTTCATTCTAATTGAAACCTTAAGATACTATGTCCCAAGGATTTAGGACAATTCGTATCCGTATAACTTACCCTGGTCTCAAGACTGATTGGAGTGCCAAGAAGACTTGGACTAATCCTGCTTGAAAGAGGAAGACTTTCCTTTGGAGCTACAGAAAGAAACGAAAATTACTTTGACGTCCTTAATCTCTATTCTTCTAGACTGTGGAAGAAAAGACCTTTCCACCCAAAGAATCAGGAATTATTCCTGCCACCAGTTCCAAACAAATAATACCCTTGTAAGGAAGCACTAGAAGCTTGGACTTAAATTTAAACAAATAAGTGGATTTCCAGCCTCCAGGAAATAATTTAAAAGACCTTTATTTCTTTTTCACAGGGTCCATTAAGCAAACGACTGAACTGAATCGCACTGAATCACATTTTAATCACAAAAACACTAATTGTAAAAACACTGACAATAGTTTGGTACATAATATTTCAGACTATGTTTTATCTGACACTGAATATAAGATTCTGAATAAGGGATTATCTTTTTGTCTAAAAAATGCAAATGATGATTTTATTATACAACAGGATTTAAAGAGATTTTTTAGAAAACTAAAATTAAAAGTTCACTTTTCTACATTAACCAATATGACACAAAATCAACTAACATGATGAATACAGATGACATTAATAGCAAAACCAAATTTAATGATCCTAAGAAATATGGAATAAAAGTTAAAAGTAAATTTACACCACCTGCACAACATAGCGTTGCAACTTTTGCAAAACTGGTTAATAAAGAAGTAGACAATTTATTAAGAAGAAATAGAAAGAAAAAACTGGTACAAGCTAATAAAAATGAACAAAGCATAATTACTAAAATTAAGAACAATAATGAGATTGTAATTAAGGAGGCGGACAAGGGTGGGGCTGTAGTATTGCTTAATAAATCTGATTATATCAAAGAGATAGAGAGACAACTAGATGATGTACAAGTGTATAAACCTTTAGGGGGAGATCCTACTATTCAAATTAAGTAAAGAGATTGAACATCTAACAAATCAAGCAGTTAAAATGGGAATTATTACAGCCAAATTTAAGGAATCTTTAATTGAGGAACATCCAGTAAGGCCAGTACTATATATAACACCTAAGATACACAAAGATGAATACCACCCACCAGGCCACCCTATAGTGGCAGGTGTTAATTCTGTGTTTTCCAGGATTTCTATATTTTTAGATAAAATACTTCAACCATACTTACCTAACACATCTTCATATATAAAAGACACTAATGATTTTTTGAATAAATTAAGGGACATAGGACATATTGGAGACAAGTGTATTTTATACACATTAGATGTTACTAGTCTCTATACTTCTATCAAACACACTAGTGGCATCTCGGCAGTGAGAAATACATTGGAGATGGATAAAAGATATAATAGTGGAGAGATCCAATTTTTGATAGATTTACTATCACTTATTCTATATCAAAACTATTTCCTTTTCCAAGACAAGTTCTTTCTGCAAAAACAGGGTACTGCAATGGGCTACAACGTCGCCCCAACCTATGCCAACATATATATGTCTCATATAGAGGAAAGATTTGTATATCCACATATATTATTTTTACAGCATGGCGCCACCTGGTGGAGATTTATAGATGATGTATTTGGCATATGGTTGGGCGACGTTGGAAGCCTATTGACATTTGTAGAGCACCTGAATTCGTCTGTTATGGGGCTAAAATTCACTCTTAAGATGAGTGAAATAGGTGTTGAATTTCTGGACACTTGTCTATGTAGAAAAGGGTTTTTGAAAAACAGATTTATATACCAAACCTACTGACAAAAATAAAATATTACAATTTGACAATTATCATCCAGATAACACATTGAAAGCCATACCTAGAAGCCAATTTTTAAGAGTTAAAAGAATTGTGTCAGACGAAGATAGGTGTAATTTAAGATTAAGTGAAATGGCAGATAAATTCAAAAAGAGGGGCTACCCTGATAAATTAATTAAAGAACAATTGAAACTTGTCAAAACTAATGATCAAGATGTTAGAAAGAATAATAGTAAGAAGGAAAATAGGATGATATTTGTAACCCAGTGCAATGCCCTAGGTCCCAAAATCTCAGGTATTATAAATAAATACTGGCATATATTGAAAGATTGTAACCCTTGGGTAGAAGAATTTAAAAAACATAATTTATGCTTACCTGATAAATTCCTTTCTCCTGTAGTGTAGTCAGTCCACGGGTCATCATTACTTATGGGATATTAACTCCTCCCCAACAGGAAGTGCAAGAGGATCACCCAAGCAGAGCTGCTACATAGCTCCTCCCCTCTACGTCACACCCAGTCATTCGACCGAGAACCAAACGAGAAAGGAGAAACTATAGGGTGCAGTGGTGACTGGAGTATAATTTAAAATTTAGACCTGCCATAAAAAACTGGGCGGGCCGTGGACTGACTACACTACAGGAGAAAGGAATTTATCAGGTAAGCATAAATTATGTTTTCTCCTGTTAAGTGTAGTCAGTCCACGGGTCATCATTACTTATGGGATACCAATACCAAAGCTAAAGTACACGGATGACGGGAGGGACAGGCAGGATCTTTATACGGAAGGAACCACTGCCTGAAGAACCTTTCTCCCAAAAACAGCCTCCGAAGAAGCAAAAGTGTCAAATTTGTAAAATTTGGAAAAAGTATGAAGAGAAGACCAAGTTGCAGCCTTGCAAATCTGTTCAACAGAGGCCTCATTCTTAAAGGCCCAAGTGGAAGCCACAGCTCTAGTAGAATGAGCTGTAACTCTTTCAGGAGGCTGCTGTCCAGCAGTCTCATAGGCTAAACGTATTATGAACCGGAGTAGTTATAAAAACCAAATTTTTCCCAGTAAAAGCAAAAAATTAGCAAAGGATTGCACTCATTAGCAATGGATGACTAACCCTTAATATCAGAAAAAATGTATAAGATTTAAAATATAAGCGTTTTTTATCACAGTCAAAACACAATCTCACAGGTCTGCTGTGAGTGATTACCTCCCTCAAAATAAGTTTTGAAGACCCCTGAGCTCTGTAGAGACGTTCTGGATCATGCAGGGAGAAAAACAGACTTGTGACTGAATTTCTAATGCGTAGCAAAAGCGCCAAAATAGGCCCCTCCCACTCACACACAACAGTGAGGGAAGTTCAGTGAAACTGTTTTTAATTTAAAATAAACTACAGCCATGTGGAAAATAGCGCCCAAAACAATTTTTCACCAAGTACCTCGGATAATTAAACGATTTAACATGCCAGCAAACGTTTAAAATCTAATAATATGAAATGTCATTCAAAAGCCTGCTGCTAGTCGTTCACACTGCAAGTTAGGCTAAAAGTTATATGCATACAGTATTGTCCCAGTGAAGTGCCATTCCCCAGAATACTGAAGTGTAAACATATATACATAACAGCCTGATACCAGTTGCTACTACTGCATTTAAGGCTGAACTTACATTATATCGGTATTGGCAGTATTTTCTCAGTCAATTCCATTCCTTAGAAAATAATATACTGCAACATACCTCTTTGCAGGTGAACCTGCCCGCTGTCCCCTGATCTGAAGTTTACCTCACTCCTCAGAATGGCCGAGAACAGCAAAATGAATCTTAGTTACGTCCGCTAAGATCATACAAAAACTCAGGTAGATTCTTCTTCAAATTCTACCTGAGAAGAAACAACACACTCCGGTGCTGTTTAAAATAACAAACTTTTGATTGAAGATATAAAAACTAAATATAATCACCACAGTCCTCTCACACATCCTATCTATTAGTTGGGTGCAAGAGAATGACGTAGAGGGGAGGAGCTATGTAGCAGCTCTGCTTGGGTGATCCTCTTGCACTTCCTGTTGGGGAGGAGTTAATATCCCATAAGTAATGATGACCCGTGGACTGACTACACTTAACAGGAGAAATATCCCAATGATAGCTTACAATAAAAATAAAAATCTGAGAGCTCTTTTGGTGAGAGCGAATATATGGAGTGCAAAAAAGACACAACAAATCAAAATAGGATCTGATAATGTAGGTTGTTATCCATGTCTGCATTGCAGCCACTGCAGCTCCATAATTAAAGGTAAACCATTTTTTCACCCAGCAAATGGAACAAAATATCCAATTAGAAAATATCTAACATGTAGAAGTACATATGCCATATATTTAATCAAATGTCCGTGTGCCAGAATTTATATTGGAGAAACGAGCAGGGAAGTTAGGACAAGAATTACAGAACACAAGTCTAATATTAGGATGAATAATAGGGATGCTCCAGTTTCCTGTCACTTCCTCTCCATGGGACACAATATAAGCCAGTTGCGGTTTCAAGTAATAGATCTTTGATTGGTCTTTATTTTTGTAATTAATAAGAACCTTGCAATTCTACTATAGTTGGATCTGTTGTGCTATGATTTAGATTTTTTGATATATGTATAGGTAGGTCAGTTTGTAATTTTAAAATGGTATTTTAATATATACATGTGAAATATATAAAAAAAAACATAATTTATGCTTACCTGATAAATTCCTTTCTCCTGTAGTGTACTCAGTCCACGGGTCATCCATTACTTATGGGATTATAACTCCTCCCTAACAGGAAGTGCAAGAGGATCACCCAAGCAGAGCTGCTATATAGCTCCTCCCCTCTACGTCATACCCAGTCATTCCGAAACCGAACGAGAAAGGAGAAACTATAGGGTGCAGTGGTGACTGGAGTTTAATTTAAAATTTAGACCTGCCATAAAAAACAGGGCGGGCCGTGGACTGACTACACTACAGGAGAAAGGAATTTATCAGGTAAGCATAAATTTTGTTTTCTCCTGTTAAGTGTAGTCAGTCCACGGGTCATCCATTACTTATGGGATACCAATACCAAAGCTAAA
The DNA here is from genome assembly GCF_027579735.1 of Bombina bombina. Classification (NCBI taxonomy): domain Eukaryota; kingdom Metazoa; phylum Chordata; class Amphibia; order Anura; family Bombinatoridae; genus Bombina; species Bombina bombina. Next base: position 103,707,357 of record NC_069501.1, read on the forward strand.
AGTACACGGATGACGGGAGGGACAGGCAGGATCTTTACACGGAAGGAACCACTGCCTGAAGAACCTTTCTCCCAAAAACAGCCTCCGAAGAAGCAAAAGTGTCAAATTTGTAAAATTTGAAAAAAGTGTGAAGCGAAGACCAAGTTGCAGCCTTGCAAATCTGTTCAACAGAGGCCTCATTTTTAAAGGCCCAAGTGGAAGCCACAGCTCTAGTAGAATGAGCTGTAATTCTTTCAGGAGGCTGCTGTCCAGCAGTCTCATAGGCTAAACGTATTATGCTACGAAGCCAGAAAGAGAGAGAGGTAGCTGAAGCTTTTTGACCTCTCCTCTGTCCAGAATAAATGACAAACAGGGAAGAAGTTTGGCGAAAATCTTTAGTTGCCTGTAGATAAAATTTCAGGGCACGGACTACGTCCAGATTGTGCAGAAGTCGTTCCTTCTTTGAAGAAGGGTTAGGGCACAATGACGGAACAACAATCTCTTGATTGATATTCCTGTTAGTGACTACCTTAGGTAAGAACCCAGGTTTAGTACGCAGAACTACCTTGTCTGAATGAAAAATCAGATAAGGAGAATCACAATGTAAGGCCGATAACTCAGAGACTCTTCGAGCCGAGGAAATAGCCATTAAAAACAGAACTTTCCAAGATAACAGCTTGATATCAATGGAATGAAGGGGTTCAAACGGAACACCCTGTAAAACGTTAAGAACTAAGTTTAAGCTCCACGGTGGAGCAACAGTTTTAAACACAGGCTTAATCCTGGCCAAAGCCTGACAAAAAGCCTGAACGTCTGGAACTTCTGACAGACGTTTGTGTAAAAGGATGGACAGAGCTGAGATTTGTCCCTTTAAAGAACTAGCAGATAAACCCTTTTCTAAACCTTCTTGTAGAAAAGACAATATCCTAGGAATCCGAACCTTACTCCATGAGTAACTCTTGGATTCACACCAGTGTAAGTATTTACGCCATATTTTATGGTAAATCTTTCTGGTAACAGGTTTCCTAGCCTGTATTAAGGTATCAATTACTGACTCCGAAAATCCACGCTTTGATAAAATCAAGCGTTCAATTTCCATGCAGTCAGCTTCAGAGAAATTAGATTTTGATGTTTGAAAGGACCCTGAATCAGCAGGTCCTGTCTCAGAGGCAGAGACCAAGGTGGACAGGATGACATGTCCACTAGATCTGCATACCATGTCCTGTGTGGCCACGCAGGCGCTATTAGAATCACCGATGCTCTCTCCTGTTTGATCCTGGCAATCAATCGAGGAAGCATCGGGAAGGGTGGAAACACATAAGCCATGTTGAAGGTCCAAGGTGCTGTCAGAGCATCTATCAGAACCGCTCCCGGGTCCCTGGACCTGGACCCGTAACAAGGAAGCTTGGCGTTCTGGCGAGACGCCATGAGATCCAGATCTGGTTTGCCCCAACGCCGAAGTATTTGGGCAAAGACCTCCGGATGAAGTTCCCACTCCCCCGGATGAAAAGTCTGGCGACTTAGAAAATCCGCCTCCCAGTTCTCCACGCCTGGGATGTGGATCGCTGATAGGTGGCAAGAGTGAGACTCTGCCCAGTGAATTATCTTTGAGACTTCCATCATCGCTAGGGAACTCCTTGTCCCTCCCTGATGGTTGATGTAAGCCACAGTCGTGATGTTGTCCGACTGAAACCTGATGAACCTCAGAGTTGCTAACTGAGGCCAAGCTAGAAGGGCATTGAAAACTGCTCTTAATTCCAGAATGTTTATGGGAAGGAGACTCTCCTCCTGAGTCCATGATCCCTGACTCTTCAGGGAATTCCAGACAGCGCCCCAACCTAGCAGGCTGGCGTCTGTTGTTACAATCGTCCAATCTGGCCTGCTGAAGGGCATCCCCTTGGACAGATGTGGCTGAGAGAGCCACCATAGAAGAGAATTTCTGGTCTCTTGATCCAGATTCAGCATAGGGGACAAATCTGAGTAATCCCCATTCCACTGACCTAGCATGCACAATTGCAGTGGTCTGAGATGCAGGCGTGCAAAGGGTACTATGTCCATTGCCGCTACCATTAAGCCGATTACCTCCATGCATTGAGCCACTGACGGGTGTGGAATGGAATGAAGGACACGGCAAGCATTTAGGAGTTTTGTTAACCTGTCCTCTGTCAGGTAAATCTTCATTTCTACAGAATCTATAAGAGTCCCTAAGAAGGGAACTCTTGTGAGTGGCAAAAGAGAACTCTTTTCTATGTTCACCTTCCACCCATGTGACCTTAGAAATGCCAGTACTAATTCTGTATGAGACTTGGCAGTTTGGAAACTTGACGCTTGTATCAGAATGTCGTCTAGGTACGGAGCTACCGATATTCCTTGCGGTCTTAGTACCGCCAGAAGAGAACCCAGAACCTTTGTGAAGATTCTTGGAGCAGTAGCTAACCCGAAGGGAAGAGCTACAAACTGGTAATGCCTGTCCAGGAAGGCGAACCTTAGATACCGGTAATGATCTTTGTGAATCGGTATGTGAAGGTAGGCATCCTTTAAATCCACTGTGGTCATGTACTGACCTTTTTGGATCATGGGTAGTATTGTCCGAATAGTTTCCATTTTGAACGATGGAACTCTTAGGAATTTGTTTAGGATCTTTAAATCCAAGATTGGTCTGAAGGTTCCCTCTTTCTTGGGAACCACGAACAGATTTGAGTAAAACCCTTGTCCGTGTTCCGACCGCGGAACCGGATGGATCACTCCCATTAGTAAAAGATCTTGTACACAGCGTAGAAACGCCTCTTTCTTTATCTGGTTTGTTGACAACCTTGAAAGATGAAATCTCCCTTTTGGGGGAGAAGCTTTGAAGTCCAGAAGATATCCCTGAGATATGATCTCTAACGCCCAGGGATCCTGGACATCTCTTGCCCAAGCCTAGGCGAAGAGAGAAAGTCTGCCCCCCACTAGATCCGCTTTCGGATAGGGGGCCCTCACTTCATGCTGTCTTAGGGGCAGCAGCAGGTTTTCTGGCCTGCTTGCCCTTGTTCCAGGTCTGGTTAGGCTTCCAGCCCTGTCTGTAGCGAGCAACGGTTCCTTCCTGTTTTGGAGCGGAGGAAGTTGATTCTGCTCCTGCCTTGAAGTTACGAAAGGCACGAAAATTAGACTGTCTAGCCCTTGGTTTGGCTCTGTCTTGAGGCAGGGCATGGCCCTTACCTCCTCTTTCAAACCGGGCCCGAATAGTGTCTGCCCCTTGAAAGGTATGTTAAGCAATTTAGATTTAGAAGTCACATCAGCTGACCATGATTTAAGCCACAGCGCTCTGCGCGCCTGAATGGCGAATCCGGAGTTCTTAGCCGTAAGTTTAGTTAAATGTACTACGGCATCCGAAATGAATGAATTAGCTAGCTTAAGGACTCTAAGCTTGTCAGTAATCTCATCCAGCGTAGCTGAACTAATGGTCTCTTCCAGAGACTCAAACCAGAATGCCGCCGCAGCCGTGACAGGCGCAATGCATGCAAGGGGTTGTAATATAAAACCTTGTTGAACAAACATTTTCTTAAGGTAACCCTCTAACTTTTTATCCATTGGATCTGAAAAGGCACAGCTATCCTCCACCGGGATAGTGGTACGCTTAGCTAAAGTAGAAACTGCTCCCTCCACCTTAGGGACCGTCTGCCATAAGTCCCGTGTGGTGGCGTCTATTGGAAACATTTTTCTAAATATAAGAGGGGGTGAGAAAGGCACACCGGGTCTATCCCACTCCTTGTTAACAATTTCTGTAAGTCTTTTAGGTATAGGAAAAACGTCAGTACACGTTGGTACCGCAAAATATTTATCCAACCTACATATTTTTTCTGGGATTGCAACCGTGTTACAATCATTCAGAGCCGCTAACACCTCCCCTAGTAACACGCGGAGGTTCTCAAGCTTAAATTTAAAATTTCTGAATCCAGTTTATTTGGATCAGATCCGTCACCCACAGAATGAAGCTCTCCGTCTTCATGTTCTGCAAATTGTGACGCAGTATCAGACATGGCCCTAGTATTATCAGCGCACTCTGTTCTCACCCCAGAGTGGTCTCGTTTACCCCTAAGTTCTGGCAATTTAGATAAAACTTCAGTCATAACATTAGCCATGTCTTGTAAGGTGATTTGTAATGGCCGCCCTGATGTACTTGGCGTTACAATATCACGCACCTCCTGAGCGGGAGATGCAGGTACTGACACGTGAGGCAAGTTAGTCGGCATAACTTCCCCCTCGTTGTCTGGTGAATTTTTCTTAACATGTACAGATTGGCTTTTATTTAAAGTAGCATCAATGCAATTAGTACATAAATTTCTATTGGGCTCCACATTGGCCTTTGAACATATTGCACAAAGAGATTCCTCTGTGTCAGACATGTTTAAACAAACTAGCAATTAGACTAGCAAGCTTGGAAAATACTTTTCAAATGAATTTACAAGCAATATAAAAAACGTTACTGTGCCTTTAAGAAGCACACAAAAACTGTCACAGTTGAGATAACAATGAACCGGATTAGTTATAGCAACCAAATTTTCACATGAAATGCATTAATTTAGCAAAGGATTGCACCCACTAGCAAATGGATGATTAACCCCTTAATACCAAAAAAACGGATAACAATAAAAATATATACGTTTTTATCACAGTCAAAGCACAGTCTCACAGGTCTGCTGTGAGTGATTACCTCCCTCAAACTAGTTTTGGAGACCCCTGAGCTCTGTAGAGACGTCCTGGATCATGCAGGGAGAATAAGGCAGACTGTGACTGAATTTCTAATGCGTAGTAAAAGCGCCAAAATAAGCCCCTCCCACTCATAATACAACAGTGGGGAAGCTCAGTAAACTGATTTTATTCAAAACAAACGACAGCCAAGTGGAAAATAATGCCCATAAAATTTTTCACCAAGTACCTCAGAGAGAAAAACGATTAACCTGCCAGTAAACGTTTTAAATAACAGAATTTATGTTTACCTGATAAATTTCTTTCTCCAACGGTGTGTCCGGTCCACGGCGTCATCCTTACTTGTGGGATATTCCCTTCCCCAACAGGAAATGGCAAAGAGCCCAGCAAAGCTGGTCACATGATCCCTCCTAGGCTCCGCCTACCCCAGTCATTCGACCGACGTTAAGGAGGAATATTAGCATAGGAGAAACCATATGGTACCGTGGTGACTGTAGTTAAAGAAAATAAATTATCAGACCTGATTAAAAAAACCAGGGCGGGCCGTGGACCGGACACACCGTTGGAGAAAGAAATTTATCAGGTAAACATAAATTCTGTTTTCTCCAACATAGGTGTGTCCGGTCCACGGCGTCATCCTTACTTGTGGGAACCAATACCAAAGCTTTAGGACACGGATGAAGGGAGGGAGCAAATCAGGTCACCTAAATGGAAGGCACCACGGCTTGCAAAACCTTTCTCCCAAAAATAGCCTCAGAAGAAGCAAAAGTATCAAACTTGTAAAATTTGGTAAAAGTGTGCAGTGAAGACCAAGTCGCTGCCCTACATATCTGATCAACAGAAGCCTCGTTCTTGAAGGCCCATGTGGAAGCCACAGCCCTAGTGGAATGAGCTGTGATTCTTTCGGGAGGCTGCCGTCCGGCAGTCTCGTAAGCCAATCTGATGATGCTTTTAATCCAAAAAGAGAGAGAGGTAGAAGTTGCTTTTTGACCTCTCCTTTTACCTGAATAAACAACAAACAAGGAAGATGTTTGTCTAAAATCCTTTGTAGCATCTAAATAGAATTTTAGAGCGCGAACAACATCCAAATTGTGCAACAAACGTTCCTTCTTTGAAACTGGTTTCGGACACAGAGAAGGCACGATAATCTCCTGGTTAATGTTTTTGTTAGAAACAACTTTCGGAAGAAAACCAGGTTTAGTACGTAAAACCACCTTATCTGCATGGAACACCAGATAAGGAGGGGAACACTGCAGAGCAGATAATTCTGAAACTCTTCTAGCAGAAGAAATTGCAACTAAAAACAAAACTTTCCAAGATAATAACTTAATATCAACGGAATGTAAGGGTTCAAACGGAACCCCCTGAAGAACTGAAAGAACTAAATTGAGACTCCAAGGAGGAGTCAAAGGTTTGTAAACAGGCTTAATTCTAACCAAAGCCTGAACAAAGGCTTGAACATCTGGCACAGCTGCCAGCTTTTTGTGAAGTAACACCGACAAGGCAGAAATCTGTCCCTTCAGGGAACTTGCCGATAATCCTTTTTCCAATCCTTCTTGAAGGAAGGATAGAATCCTAGGAATCTTAACCTTGTCCCAAGGGAATCCTTTAGATTCACACCAACAGATATATTTTTTCCAAATTTTGTGGTAAATCTTTCTAGTTACAGGCTTTCTGGCCTGAACAAGAGTATCGATAACAGAATCTGAGAAACCTCGCTTCGATAAAATCAAGCGTTCAATCTCCAGGCAGTCAGCTGGAGTGAAACCAGATTCGGATGTTCGAACGGACCCTGAACAAGAAGGTCTCGTCTCAAAGGTAGCTTCCAAGGTGGAGCCGATGACATATTCACCAGATCTGCATACCAAGTCCTGCGTGGCCACGCAGGAGCTATCAAGATCACCGACGCCCTCTCCTGATTGATCCTGGCTACCAGCCAGGGAATGAGAGGAAACGGCGGAAACACATAAGCTAGTTTGAAGGTCCAAGGTGCTACTAGTGCATCCACTAGAGCCGCCTTGGGATCCCTGGATCTGGACCCGTAACAGGGAACTTTGAAGTTCTGACGAGAGGCCATCAGATCCATGTCTGGAATGCCCCACAGCTGAGTGACTAGGGCAAAGATTTCCGGATGGAGTTCCCACTCCCCCGGATGCAATGTCTGACGACTCAGAAAATCCGCTTCCCAATTTTCCACTCCCGGGATGTGGATAGCAGACAGGTGGCAGGAGTGAGACTCCGCCCATAGAATAATCTTGGTCACTTCCTCCATCGCTAGGGAACTCCTTGTTCCCCCCTGATGGTTGATGTACGCAACAGTCGTCATGTTGTCTGATTGAAATCGTATGAACTTGGTCCTTGCTAGCTGAGGCCAAGCCTTGAGAGCATTGAATATCGCTCTCAGTTCCAGAATATTTATCGGTAGAAGAGATTCTTCCCGAGACCAAAGACCCTGAGCTTTCAGGGATCCCCAGACCGCGCCCCAGCCCGTCAGACTGGCGTCGGTCGTGACAATGACCCACTCTGGTCTGCGGAATGTCATCCCTTGTGACAGGTTGTCCAGGGACAGCCACCAACGGAGTGAGTCTCTGGTCCTCTGATTTACTTGTATCTTTGGAGACAAGTCTGTATAGTCCCCATTCCACTGACTGAGCATGCACAGTTGTAATGGTCTTAGATGAATGCGCGCAAAAGGAACTATGTCCATTGCCGCTACCATCAACCCGATCACTTCCATGCACTGAGCTACGGAAGGAAGAGGAACGGAATGAAGAATCCGACAAGAGTCCAGAAGCTTTGTTATTCTGGCCTCTGTTAGAAAAATCCTCATTTCTGAGGAATCTATAATTGTTCCCAAGAAGGGAACCCTTGTTGACGGGGATAGAGAACTCTTTTCCACGTTCACTTTCCAGCCGTGAGATCTGAGAAAGGCCAGGACGATGTCCGTGTGAGCCTTTGCTCGAGGGAGGGACGACGCTTGAATCAGAATGTCGTCCAGGTAAGGTACTACTGCAATGCCCCTTGGTCTTAGCACCGCTAGAAGGGACCCTAGTACCTTTGTGAAAATCCTTGGAGCAGTGGCTAATCCGAAAGGAAGCGCCACGAACTGGTAATGTTTGTCCAGGAATGCAAACCTTAGGAACCGATGATGTTCCTTGTGGATAGGAATATGTAGATACGCATCCTTTAAATCCACCGTGGTCATGAATTGACCTTCCTGGATGGAAGGAAGGATAGTTCGAATGGTTTCCATCTTGAACGATGGGACCTTGAGAAATTTGTTTAAGATCTTGAGATCTAGGATTGGTCTGAACGTTCCCTCTTTTTTGGGAACTATGAACAGATTGGAGTAGAACCCCATCCCTTGTTCTCTTAATGGAACAGGATGAATCACTCCCAGTTTTAACAGGTCTTCTACACAATGTAAGAACGCCTGTCTTTTTATGTGGTCTGAAGACAACTGAGACCTGTGGAACCTCCCCCTTGGGGGAAGTCCCTTGAATTCCAGAAGATAACCCTGGGAGACTATTTCTAGCGCCCAAGGATCCAGAACATCTCTTGCCCAAGCCTGAGCGAAGAGAGAGAGTCTGCCCCCCACCAGATCCGGTCCCGGATCGGGGGCCAATATTTCATGCTGTCTTGGTAGCAGTGGCAGGTTTCTTGGCCTGCTTTCCCTTGTTCCAGCCTTGCATTGGTCTCCAAGCTGGCTTGGCCTGAGAAGTATTACCCTCTTGCTTAGAGGACGTAGCACCTTGGGCTGGTCCGTTTTTACGAAAGGGACGAAAATTAGGTCTATTTTTTGCCTTGAAAGGCCGATCCTGAGGAAGGGCGTGGCCCTTACCCCCAGTGATATCAGAGATAATCTCTTTCAAGTCAGGACCAAACAGCGTTTTCCCCTTGAAAGGAATGTTTAGTAGCTTGTTCTTGGAAGACGCATCAGCCGACCAAGATTTCAACCAAAGCGCTCTGCGCGCCACAATAGCAAACCCAGAATTCTTAGCCGCTAACTTAGCCAATTGCAAAGAGGCGTCTAGAGTGAAAGAATTAGCCAATTTGAGAGCATTGATTCTGTCCATAATCTCCTCATAAGGAGGAGAGTCACTATCGAGCACCTTAATCAGTTCATCAAACCAGAAATATGCGGCTGTAGTGACAGGGACAATGCATGAAATGGGTTGTAGAAGGTAACCCTGCTGAACAAACATCTTTTTAAGCAAACCTTCTAATTTTTTATCCATAGGATCTTTGAAAGCACAACTATCCTCTATGGGAATAGTGGTGCGTTTGTTTAAAGTAGAAACCGCTCCCTCGACCTTGGGGACTGACTGCCATAAGTCCTTTCTGGGGTCGACCATAGGAAACAATTTTTTAAATATGGGGGGAGGGACGAAAGGAATACCGGGCCTTTCCCATTCTTTATTAACAATGTCCGCCACCCGCTTGGGTATAGGAAAAGCTTCTGGGAGCCCCGGCACCTCTAGGAACTTGTCCATTATACATAGTTTCTCTGGGATGACCAAATTTTCACAATCATCCAGAGTGGATAATACCTCCTTAAGCAAAATGCGGAGATGTTCCAATTTAAATTTAAATGTAATCACATCAGATTCAGCCTGCTGAGAAATGTTCCCTAAATCAGTAATTTCTCCCTCAGACAAAACCTCCCTGGCCCCCTCAGATTGGGTTAGGGGCCCTTCAGAGATATTAATATCAGCGTCGTCATGCTCTTCAGTAACTAAAACAGAGCATCCACGCTTACGCTGACAAGGGTTCATTTTGGCTAAAATGTTTTTGACAGAATTATCCATTACAGCCGTTAATTGTTGCATAGTAAGGAGTATTGGCGCGCTAGATGTACTAGGGGCCTCCTGAGTGGGCAAGACTCGTGTAGACGAAGGAGGGAATGATGCAGTACCATGCTTACTCCCCTCACTTGAGGAATCATCTTGGGCATCATTGTCATTATCACATAAATCACATTTATTTAAATGAATAGGAATTCTGGCTTCCCCACATTCAGAACACAGTCTATCTGGTAGTTCAGACATGTTAAACAGGCATAAACTTGATAAGAAAGTACAAAAAACGTTTTGAAATAAAACCGTTACTGTCACTTTAAATTTTAAACTGAACACACTTTATTACTGCAATTGCGAAAAAACATGAAGGAATTGTTCAAAATTCACCAAACTTTCACCACAGTGTCTTAAAGCCTTGAAAATATTGCACACCAATTTTGGAAGCTTTAACCCTTAAAATAACGGAACCGGAGCCGTTTTAAGCTTTAACCCCTTTACAGTCCCTGGTATCTGCTTTGCTGAGACCCAACCAAACCCAAAGGGGAATACGATACCAAATGACGCCTTCAGAAGTCTTTTATAAGTATCAGAGCTCCTCTCACATGCGACTGCATGCCATGCCTCTCAAAAACAAGTGCGCAACACCGGCGCGAAAATGAGACTCTGCCTATGCTTTGGGAAAGCCCCTAAAGAATAAGGTGTCTAAAACAGTGCCTGCCGATATTATTATATCAAAATACCCAGAATAAATGATTCCTCAAGGCTAAATAAGTGTTAATATCAATCGATTTAGCCCAAAAAAAGTCTACAGTCTAAATAAGCCCTTGTGAAGCCCTTATTTACAATCGTAATAAACATGGCTTACCGGATCCCATAGGGAAAATGACAGCTTCCAGCATTACATCGTCTTGTTAGAATGTGTCGTACCTCAAGCAGCAAAGGACTGCAAACTGTTCCCCCAACTGAAGTTAATTGCTCTCAACAGTCCTGTGTGGAACAGCCATGGATTTTAGTTACGGTTGCTAAAATCATTTTCCTCATACAAACAGAATTCTTCATCTCTTTTCTGTTTCTGAGTAAATAGTACGTACCAGCACTATTTGAAAATAACAAACTCTTGATTGAATAATGAAAAACTACAGTTAAACACTAAAAAACTCTAAGCCATCTCCGTGGAGATGTTGCCTGTACAACGGCAAAGAGAATGACTGGGGTAGGCGGAGCCTAGGAGGGATCATGTGACCAGCTTTGCTGGGCTCTTTGCCATTTCCTGTTGGGGAAGGGAATATCCCACAAGTAAGGATGACGCCGTGGACCGGACACACCTATGTTGGAGAAATAAATATATGAAATGATATTAAAAGCCTGTTGCTAGTCGTTATCACTGCAGAAAGGCTATAAGTTATATGTATACAGTATTTTCTTAGTGAAGTGCCATTCCCCAGAAATACTTTAGTGCCAACATACATACATATCAGCCTGATACCAGTTGATACTACTGCATTTAAGGCTGTACTTACATTATATCGGTATTAGCAGTATTTTCTCAGTCAATTCCATTCCTTAGAAAATAATATACTGCAACATACCTCTTTGCAGGTGAACCCTGCCCGCTGTCCTCTGTTCTGAAGTTACCTCGCTCCTCAGAATGGCAGAGAACAGCAAATGGATCTTAGTTACGTCCGCTAAGATCATACACAAACTCAGGCAGATTCTTCTTCCAATACTGCCTGAGAAAAAAACAACACACTCCGGTGCCGTTTAAAACAACAAACTTTTGATTGAAGAAATAAAAACTAAGTTTAATAACCACAGTCCTCTCACACATCCTATCTATTAGTTAGGTGCAAGAGAATGACTGGGTATGACGTAGAGGGGAGGAGCTATATAGCAGCTCTGCTTGGGTGATCCTCTTGCACTTCCTGTTAGGGAGGAGTTATAATCCCATAAGTAATGGATGACCCGTGGACTGACTACACTTAACAGGAGAAAACAGAAAAGTAAAAGTAAAAAATGTTTCTCTTTATATTGAACACATGTAATTTTAGCAAAAGACCACAAGATGGCAATATTGTATAGATTGACTGTTGTATCAGGTATAAAAGGCACACCTGTACATAGACAAATTAGACATGACTAAGAACCAGTATGTGGTTTGAAACGTTGTCATTTGCTTTATGGACCCTGTGAAAAAGAAATAAAGGTCTTTTAAATTATTCCCTGGAGGCTGGAAATCCACTTATTTGCATTTATATTGGGACCTGGCTAGTCCTGCTCCTTGCCACAGGAAAGAAAGACAAAAGGTGCTGTTTCCCACACTATTACTTTGAAAACACTTAAATTTAAACCACATGTCCTGCGGCTAGGACAGAGAAGCCATATATCTTAGCTCCCAGTCTAATGAACATGGTAGCATCAGAAATAAGGAAAGTGTCTAGTTGAGAGCCATAATCCTGTCTAGGATCTCAACCAAAGGAGTCTCAACCAAAACTGATACAGACAAGACATCGCACCAATAAGATGCCGCACTTGAAACAGTAGCAATACAAACTGCAAATTGGCATTGAAGACCTTGATGAACATACATCTTCTTCAAATTAACCTCAAGCTTTTTGCCATAGGATCCTTAAAAGAGCAGCTATCCTCTAACGGAATAGTAATTCTCTCAGCCAGAGTAGAAAGCCCCTTCTACTTAAGGCACCATGCGCTATGAATCTAAAATGGAGTTAGCGACAGGAAACATCTTTTTAAAGACGGGAGACGGGAAGAATAAACAGCTTGCTAACACACATTCAAGTTGCAAGTAGCTGCAGCTGGTTTCAAACTGCAAACCTTTCGCTTGCTAGGCAGCTAAGCTAACCAGCATGCTACTACAGCTGACTGCTTCTCCCATTCCTGAGAAATAATCTCCGAGCACGGTCTGGAACAGGAAACACCTCCACAGAGGAAGGAACATCATAGCAATTATTAAAGTTACTAGATTTCTTATGGTTGACGACAGGTGCATCAAAGTCGTCCAAAGTAGCCAAAACCTCCTTTAACAGTACACAAAGGTGTTCAAGCTTAAAATTGAAGATTACTTCTTCAGTATCAGATAAAGGAATTATACTGTCCGAATCTGAGATTTCACCCTCAGAGGCTACCGACATATCCTACTCAGACTTATGAGAGAGGGCAACCTGTGTAGCAGGAGATGGGACATAAACCATACTATCTTGTATTTTCCCAACAACAAAGGGAAAGCAGATAATGTTACAGATACCGCAGAAGATACCTGCGCAGAAATTTCAGCAGGCAAATAAGCTCCTCCAGGAGACTGAGAGGAAATGCAGGGCACTATATGTGTAGTTATTAAGGCTTTGGGACGTTTGAGGAGAAAGCTGTGGAAATTCCTAAATAGCATCATCCTGAGAGACATTAGGCTAACAAAACATACTTGTTTTAATTTTATCATTTGTTATGAATTAAAGCATAACATACACTTGTCCATAGGAGCAGGTCTCAAGCTCCATGAACAAACAAGCAGTCAAACTTGCAAATAAGATACTTAAGTGACTATTGCCTTAGGACAGGATAAACAAAAATATATATAGGAACAGACCCCTGTTTAACATAAAATTACCCCAATACCCTCTAACTATAGTAGGTCATTATTGGGACGTTATATAAAAGGCACTATTACTTTAAAGGGACACTGAACCCAAAAAAATTATTTCGTGGTTCAGATAGAGCATGCAATTTTAAGCAACTTTCTCATTTACTCCTATTATCAAATTTTATTTGTTCTCTTGCTATCTTTATTTGAAAAAGAAGGCATCTAAGATAAGTAGTCAGCCAATTTTTGGTTCACACCCTGGCCAGCACTTGTATATTGGTGTGTGAATTTATCCATCAAGCCGGAAGAACAACCCAGGTTGTTCACCAAAAATGGGCTGGCATCTAATCTTACATTCTTGCTTTTCAAATAAAGATACCAAAAGAATGAAGAAAATTTGATAATAGGAGTAAATTAGAAAGTTGCTTAAAATTGCATGCTCTATCTGAATCATAAAAGAAAAAAATTGGGTTCAGTGTCCCTTTAATAATTTATTATGAGAAGTAAATCCCATTTATGGCCTTATACATGATTCATATGCTTGCAAAATAAAACAAGATGCAAACAAAAAGTTTTAACAATTTTATTTGACCAAAGGAAAATGGCAACATCCATTTTGCATAAAGTAATCACTGTCACTTTAAGAGCAAATAGCAGAGCGGTAGCCGCTAAACACAGAACTAAAGGAATCCGTGCTGTAGTCAAAGTAGACAGCCACACTGCACAGCCGAATCTCTGTAAAAATCGGCATCACAATGTCGCCGCTCCACTTGCAACACTGAAAGCGGCAGAGACAGTGCTTCTCCTATTCCTAACGAAGAAAGGAAACACCGAATGTCCCAATAAAAGTAAAGTCTCTAAACTGAGACTAACTACAAGCCCACCGCTGTGTTCACAGTCTGAGAAGGAGCAGGGGAAACATGAACGCTATAGAATCATTCCAAAATGGCGCCGCTCCTTCTTACTGAAAAAGGAGGCAGAGTCATAAAAAAGCTAGAAAACTTCTCCATACCTTAAACATAGCGCGGCTAAAATAAACGGCGTGCTTAACAACCATTCTAAACTCAGAATGAAAACTACATGGAATAGAACCTGAGACGAGACAGCCTATCTAAAGAGCTGAATCATAATCATTAAGATTAAACTCGAACCAGAAGAGAAAACTATGTTCCTCAATATACATTCTGTGAAAAAACCTGGCACCCTCCAGATCATATTTTTCAACAAGTGAAATACACATATAAGCCCTTTAAAGTTTTACAGGCGCCCTATTTGCCATACAGCAATATCTCATTTTATCTGTGCACAAAAAAAATTAGCTTTATGTAACTGGTTAACCCCTTCATCACTGATAAAGGGGAAGCAGTCTCTCTCACATCCACATTAAGTGCCTGCACACTGCCATTAGAAATATCCTAACTAGGATATATAGTGTCCCAATTGATGTTTGCAGGATTCTTTAAAGTGCACAGTCTCCCATACTTAGAAGACAAAAAGGCACTTATGTGCATCTAGCCGTCCGGCAGGACGACAGCTTACACGGTATGAGAGGACGCATACTCCTGTAGAAAAAAGAAAGAACAGAGTAAACCTACTCTGGTTTTCTATATCCTAGGAAGCAAATATGTTAGGAAAATGCAGCAAGGCCCACCTCACAAGTTCCTAACTGCTTTAAAGCCACCACTAACCTACTGAAGAGATTAACATGGACTATGGCTAAACCCAAAAAATCTTGCTTGTAGCGAAAGAAATCCAATTTTCTTCAGACACCGAACTTCACTTCCTTCACCTCCTCCATTGAGGAGCAGAGAATGACTGGAGTTTGTGGGAAGGGGAATGATACTTAATAGCTTTGCTGTGGTGCTCTTTGCCTCCTCCTGCTGGGCAGGAGTGATATTCCCACTAGTAATTGATGTCGTGGATTAACCATATTTTAGGAAAGAAAATTAAAACAAAATTTTAGTGGACAATATTCTTTAAATAAATATAGCATTTCCTCAGTGCAAGAAACTCAATAATACATTTCATATATAACACCCAGACTGACACATGTTTTTTTAGTATAATAAAGCACACCATTATTCACAATATGCTGACGTTTCATCAGCACACAGCTAATAATTGGTTGCACTCACCTGGTCAGGGCTTGGCGTTTCCACATCCAGATAGGCTGGCGGCATCTGCACTTTGCTGAGCACTTTAAAACATGTCTTTAGAGCCTGTGTCAGTTCTAGAAGACTCAAAGCGTCCATGTTTTCAGATAGAGACTGGGCCATGTAACTTAGCATCTGAGGCAGATACTGTGTTTGCACCTCTGAATAGAGTTCCTGTAGGAAGGGCAGCATATAATAATTATGTTGTTTTTTTACAGAAAAGGGCTGGCACCAAATACCTGAATATGCTAGAAGTCACCAAAAAATGTTAAAGCAAATTATAATAAATATCCCTTTCTTTTGATGTAAGTAGATTAATTGTATAAATCAACTGGGATCTACAGCTCCACAAATCATGTAATATGGCATCTCTCAGGTGCAGGACCTACAAACTCATATCAATTTTGCATACTTCAAATATTTCACTCCCAACATTTATTCTCAAGCAGCGTTAACATACATTAAACCTTTAGTGACACAGGAAGCACATTTATCAATGCTCTTTTGTTTTAAGGAAAAACATAATTTATGCTTACCTGATAAATTTATTTATTTCCGGATATGGTGATTCCACGGAAACTAGTGGGAATATCACTCTTGGCCAGCAGGAGGAGGCAAAGAGCACTACAGCAAAGCTGCTATATATGTCACTTCCATTACCCATAACCTCCAGTCATTCGGCTGAAGGAAAAATGGAAAAAGAAGATAACACAAAAGTGTAGAGGTGCCTGAGGTTTTAGAAAAAATAACTGTCTTAAATAAAGGGTGGGCCGTGGACTCACCATATCTTGAAATAAATAAATGCATCAGGTAAGCATAAATTATGTTTTCTTTCCTAAGATATGGTGAGTCCACGGAATCATCAATTACTAGTGGGAATCAATACCTAAGCTAGAGGACACAGATGATAAGGGAGGGACAAGACAGGGAACCTAAACAGAAGGCACCACCACTTGAAGAACCCTTCTCCCAAAAGAAGCCTCAGCTGAGGCAAAAGTATCAAATTTATAAAACTTTGAAAAAGTATGCAAAGAGGATTAAATTGCAGCCTTGCAAAACTGTTCCACAGAAGCTTCATTTTTAAATGCCCAGGAAGAAGAAACAGCCCTCGTAGAATGAGCAGTGTTTATCTCAGGAGGTTGCTGTCCAGCAGTCTCAAAGGCCAAACGAAAACTGACAAAGCAGAAGACTGACGAAAGTCCTTCGATAGAAGATAGAACTTCAATGCACGCACAACATCTAGGTTGTGCAATAAACGCTCCTTAGAAGAAGAATTAGGACACAAAGATGGAACCACAATCTCCTGATAAATATTCTTGTTTGAAACAACCTCTAGGTAGGAAACCTAATTTAGTACGTAAAACCACCTTATCAAAATGAAAAATAATGTAAGGAGATTCAAACTGCAGAGCCGAGAGTTCCGAAACTCTCCAAGCAGAAGAAATAGCAACACGAAACAAAACCTTCCAAGATAACTTTTTGATAATGCATAGGAATGCATAGGTTCAAACAGAGCCCGCTGTAAAACTCTAACAACAAGGTTAAGACTCCAGGGAGGAGTAACGGGCTTAAACACAGGCCTAATCCTAACCAAAGTCTGACAAAAAGATTGCACGTCTGGGGCCTTCACCAAACGCTTATGCAACAAAATAGACAACGCAGAAATCTGACCTTTCAGAGTACTAGCTGACAAACCCTTCTCCAAACCCTCCAGTAAAAAAGAAAAAATTCTAGAAATACTGACTCTACTCCAAGAGTAGCCTCTGGATTCATACCAACACAGATATTTACGCCATATCTTATAGTAAATTTTTCTTGTCACAGGTTTACGAGCCTGAATCATGGTCTCAATGACCAACTCTGAAAACTCACGCTTAGATAAAATCAAGCTTTCAATCTCCAAGCAGTCAGCTTCAGAGAAACGAGATCTGGATGAAGAAAAGGACCCTGAAGTAGAAGGTCCTTTCTCAGAGGGAGTCTCCATGGAGGTAGAGACGACATTTCCACTAGATCTGCATACCAGATCCTGCGAGGCCATGCCGGCGCTATGAGAATCAACAACACCCTCTCCTGCTTGATCCGAGCAATGACTCTTGGCAGGAGAGGGAAAGGAGGAAATATGTATGCTAGACTGAAATTCCAAGGAACTGCCAGAGCATCTATCAAGAAAGCCTGTGGATCCATTGACCTTGAGCCGTACCTCAGAAGCTTAGCATTATGCTGAGAAGCCATGAGATCCAGTTCTGGCTGCCCCCAATTGAGGATTAAACTGGAAAATACTTCCGGATGGAGATCCCACTCCCCCGGATGAAAGGTATGTCGGCTCAGAAAATCTGCCTCCCAATTGTCCACTCCTGGGATGTGGATCACAGAAAGACAAGTTGTGAGACTCCCCCCACTGGATTAACTGGGCCACCTCTGACATGGCCAAGGAACTCCGAGTTCCCCCCTGGTGGTTGATGTATGCCACCGAAGTGAAGTTGTCCAACTGGAACCTGATAAACCGGGCTAAGGCTAGCTGAGGCCAGGCCAGGCCAGTAGAGCATTGAAAATTACTCTCAGTTCTAGAATGTTTATAGAGAGAACTGATTTCTCCCGAGTCCAAAGACCCTGAGTCTTCAATGACCCCCAAATTGCTCCCCAACCTAGAAGGCTGGCATCCGTGGTCACGATCACCCAGGAAGGTCTGCGAAAGCAGGTTCCCTGGAAGAGGTGATCCTGAGACAACCACCACAGAAGAGAGTCCCTTGTCACCTGATCCAGAACTATTTGCGGAGACAGATCCGCATAGTCCCCGTTCCATTGCCTTAACATTCATAACTGCAGAGGTCTGAGATGGAACTGAGCAAACGGAATGATGTTCATGGAAGCTACCATCAGACCAATTACCTCCATACGGCCAGGGAGAGGACTGGAGGACAAGACAAGAGTAGAAGATCTTTGTTTTTCTGACCTCTGTCAGAAATATCTTCATTAGTAGGGAGTCTATTATAGTCCCTAAAAACACTACTCTTGTGGCTGGAATCAACTCTTTCCCAGATTTACCTTCCAAAAGTGGGAGCGAAGAAAAGACAATAAGATCTCCGTATGAGAGTTTGCTTGTTGAAAATACGGCACCTGAACCAGAATGTTCTCCAGATAAGGTGCAACAGCAATTCCCCGAGACCGGATCACTGCTAAAAGAGCCCCCAGGACCTTTGAGAAAATTCTGGGAGCTGTGGCAAGGCCGAAAGGAAGAGCCACAAACTGGAAATGATTGTCTAAGAAAGCAAACCTTAGAAACTTGTGATGATCCCGGTGAATGGGAACATGAAGGTACGCATGCATTAAGTCTATGGTTGTCATAAACTGACCCTCTTGAATCAAAGGAAGAATGGAACGTATAGTCTCCATCTTGAAGGACGGTACACTGAGGAACTTGTTTAAACACTTTAGGTCTAAAATAGGTCTGAAAGTCCCCTCTTTCTTCGAAACCACAAACAGATTTGAATAAAATCCCAGACCCTGTTCCTGCGGAGGAACTGGAACTATAACTCCCAGGGCAAAAAGATCCTTGTTAAAATTTAAGAACGCCTCTCTCTTTATCTGGTCTACAGATACTCTTGAGAGAAGAAACCTACCTCTAGTACAATTTCCACGGCCCAAAGGTCTGGGACATCTCGTATCCAAGCCTGAGCAAATTGAGAAAGCCTGCCCCCTACTAGACTTCCTGCTTGGAAGAGGAAGTGGAGGATTTACCTCTAAAGTTACAAAAGGAACGAAAATTACTCTGACGCCATTTCTGCTTATTCTTCTTATCCTGAGGAAGAAAAGATCCCTTTCCTCCTGTGATATCTGAAAAAATTTCAGCCAAACAAGGTTTTACCCTTGTAGGGAATAGCTAATAACTTAGATTTAGAAGAAACATCCGCAGACCAGGATTTTAACCTAAGGGCTCTGCGAGCTAGAACCACAAAACCAGACATTTTTGCTCCCAGTTTAATGACCTGTAAGGAAGCATCCGAAATAAAG
The DNA here is from genome assembly GCF_027579735.1 of Bombina bombina. Taxonomy (NCBI): domain Eukaryota; kingdom Metazoa; phylum Chordata; class Amphibia; order Anura; family Bombinatoridae; genus Bombina; species Bombina bombina. The sequence goes on from NC_069501.1 coordinate 103,726,583, forward strand.
AAATTGGCTAACCTTAAGAGCCTTAATCCTGTCCTGGATCTCCTCAAGAGGAGTATCTGCCTGAATAGAATCAGACAAAGCATCAAACCAGTAAGCTGCAGCGCTGGTAACAGTAGCAATACACACCGCAGGCTGCCATTGAAGACCTTGGTGAACATACATTTTCATTAATAATAGGAGATGGAGAAAAAGGAATACCAGGTCTCTCCCACTCCCCTGCAATAATCTCAGAAACACGGTCTGGAACCAGAAAAACCTCCACCGCAGAGGGAACATCAAAATACTTGTACTAGACTTCTTAGGGTTAACAACGATAGTAGTATCAGAGTCATCCAAGGTAGCCAAAACCGCCTTAAGTAACAAGCGGAGGTGTTCCAGCTTAAATCTGAAGGACACAACTTCAGCATCAGTAGAAGGAATTATACTGCCTGAATCAGAAATTTCCCCCTCAGATGCACAAAAATCAGACTTCTGAGAGGAAAGACTTTGATTAGCCACCTCAGGATCAGAAACCTTACGTACTGTTTCTTTAAAATTCCTTTTGCGTTTTCCCTGCAGCATGGGAAAAGCAGACAGTGCCTCAGATACCGCAGAAGATACCTGGGCAGCAATATCTTGCAAAGTAACTCCAGACGGAGCATGAGAGGAAACGCAGGGCACTGCATGTGCAGATGAATAGGTACATGATAGATACATGAAGAACAAAAAGGTACTGGGGGTTCCACCTGGGCATCAAAACATAAGCTACAGGTAACATACTGCACAGCCTCCTGAACCATAATACAAAAAAAGAAGCACAAAAAAAAAAATCTAACTTTTTTTTTACCTTTTAACTTGGGATATAATACAGAACAAAAAAAAAAACGTTCTTAAATAAACGTTCCCTTTAAATTTACCAAATCAAGAAAACATACCCCAGGTAACACTCTACACCTCAGCAGAATTACTGAGGTGCCCTACCTGTCCTGCAACCCGCAGCAAACTGAGGAAAAAATCTATTCAGTTTACAATCCGGATTTCCAGAGAAGCAAAAACAGCAAGAAGCCTTCTAAACAGCAGAGCATCAGAAATATGCACAACTCACTCTTACAGGAAGTGAAAAAAAGCGCCAATAAAAACTCTGACATCAAAGAAACAGAACCTCCCTAAAAGGGGCGGTCCTACAGCTGACAAAAAAGCCATTTTTTTAAACAACTTTCTTGAAAACAGGCTTAAAAACAAACAATAACCCCCCCCCCAAAAAAAAAAACAAGTACATAATCTGTTACTAAAAACTGATCCTTACTGAGCCATCAATAAAATAAATAACTCCTCACACTAACAGTGCCTACAAAAACTGCCATAAAAACCTGAACCCTTGACAGAAATAATAAAAAACGTCCCCCTGCAGCGTTTCAGCTGAATAAGTGCCAAATTTTTCCCTGCTACATAGAAAAAATATAATTTATGCTTACCTGATAAATTCCTTTCTTCTGTTGTGTGATCAGTCCACGGGTCATCATTACTTCTGGGATATTATCTGCTCCCCTACAGGAAGTGCAAGAGGATTCACCCAGCAGAGTTGCTATATAGCTCCTCCCCTCTACGTCACCTCCAGTCATTCGACCAAAGACCAACGAGAAAGGAGAAACCAAGGGTGTAGTGGTGACTGAATTATAATTTAAAAAATATGTACCTGCCTTAAAAAACAGGGCGGGCCGTGGACTGATCACACAACAGAAGAAAGGAATTTATCAGGTAAGCATAAATTATGTTTTCTTCTGTTATGTGTGATCAGTCCACGGGTCATCATTACTTCTGGGATACCAATACCAAAGCAAAAGTACACGGATGACGGGAGGGATAGGCAGGCTCATTATACAGAAGGAACCACTGCCTGAAGAACCTTTCTCCCAAAAATAGCCTCCGAAGAAGCAAAAGTGTCAAATTTGTAAAATTTGGAAAAAGTATGAAGCGAAGACCAAGTTGCAGCCTTGCAAATCTGTTCAACAGAGGCCTCATTCTTAAAGGCCCAAGTGGAAGCCACAGCTCTAGTGGAATGAGCTGTAATTCTTTCAGGAGGCTGCTGTCCAGCAGTCTCATAGGCTAAACGTATTATGCTACGAAGCCAAAAAGAGAGAGAGGTAGCAGAAGCTTTTTGACCTCTCCTCTGTCCAGAATAAACGACAAACAGGGAAGAAGTTTGGCGAAAATCTTTAGTTGCCTGCAAGTAGAACTTGAGGGCACGAACTACATCCAGATTGTGTAGAAGACGTTCCTTCTTTGAAGAAGGATTTGGACACAAGGATGGAACAACAATCTCTTGATTGATATTCCTGTTAGTGACTACCTTAGGTAAGAACCCAGGTTTAGTACGCAGAACTACCTTGTCTGAGTGAAAGATCAGATAAGGAGAATCACAATGTAGGGCTGATAACTCAGAGACTCTTCGAGCCGAGGAAATAGCCATTAAAAATAGAACTTTCCAAGATAACAATTTTATATCAATGGAATGAAGGGGTTCAAACGGAACACCCTGTAAAACGTTAAGAACTAAGTTTAAACTCCATGGCGGAGCAACAGTTTTAAACACAGGCTTGATCCTAGTTAAAGCCTGACAAAAGGCCTGGATGTCTGAATTTTCTGACAGACGCCTGTGTAACAAGATGGACAGAGCTGAGATCTGTCCCTTTAATGAGCTAGCCGATAAACCCTTTTCTAAACCTTCTTGTAGAAAAGACAATATCCTAGGAATCCTAACCTTACTCCAGGAGTAATCTTTGGATTCACACCAGTATAGGTATTTACGCCATATTTTATGGTAAATCTTTCTGGTAACAGGCTTCCTAGCCTGTATCAGGGTATCAATAACCGACTCAGAAAAACCACGTTTTGATAAAATCAAGCGTTCAATTTCCAAGCAGTCAGCTTCAGAGAAGTTAGACTTTGATGTTTGAATGGACCCTGAATCAGAAGGTCCTGTCTTAGAGGTAGAGACCAAGGCGGACAGGATGACATGTCCACTAGATCTGCATACCAAGTCCTGCGCGGCCATGCAGGCGCTATTAGAATCACTGATGCTCTCTCCTGTTTGATTTTGGCAATCAATCGAGGAAGCAGTGGGAAGGGTGGAAACACATAAGCCATCCTGAAGTTCCAAGGTGCTGTCAAAGCATCTATCAGAACCGCTCCCGGATCCCTGGATCTGGATCCGTAGCGAGGAAGTTTGGCGTTCTGGCGAGACGCCATTAGATCTATCTCTGGTTTGCCCCAACGTTGAAGTATTTGGGCAAAGACCTCCGGATGAAGTTCCCACTCCCCCGGATGAAGAGTCTGGCGACTCAAGAAATCCGCCTCCCAGTTCTCCACTCCCGGGATGTGGATTGCTGACAGGTGGCAAGAGTGAGACTCTGCCCAGCGAATTATCTTTGATACTTCTATCATTGCTAGGGAGCTTCTTGTCCCTCCTTGATGGTTGATGTAAGCTACAGTCGTGATGTTGTCCGACTGAAACCTGATGAACCCCCGAGTCTTTAACTGGGGCCAAGCTAGAAGGGCATTGAGAACTGCTCTCAATTCCAGAATGTTTATTGGCAGGAGACTTTCCTCCTGACTCCATTGTCCCTGAGCCTTCAGAGAATTCCAGACAGCGCCCCAACCTAGAAGGCTGGCGTCTGTTGTTACAATTGTCCAGTCCGGCCTGCTGAACGGCATCCCCCTGGACAGATGTGGCCGAGAAAGCCACCATAGAAGAGAGTTTCTGGTCTCTTGATCCAGATGCAGAGTGGGGGACAAATCTGAGTAATCCCCATTCCACTGACTCAGCATGCACAATTGCAGCGGTCTGAGATGTAGGCGTGCAAAGGGAACTATGTCCATTGCTGCTACCATTAAGCCGATCACCTCCATGCATTGAGCCACTGACGGGAGTTGAATGGAATGAAGGACACGGCATGCATTTAGAAGCTTTGTTAATCTGTCTTCTGTCAGATAAATCTTCATTTCTACAGAATCTATAAGAGTCCCCAAGAATGGAACTCTTGTGAGAGGAAAGAGAGAACTCTTCTTTTCGTTCACTTTCCATCCATGCGACCTTAGAAATGCCAGAACTAACTCTGTATGAGACTTGGCAGTTTGAAAGCTTGAAGCTTGTATCAGAATGTCGTCTAGGTACGGAGCTACCGAAATTCCTCGCGGTCTTAGTACCGCCAGAAGGGCACCCAGAACCTTTGTAAAGATTCTTGGAGCCGTAGCCAATCCGAATGGAAGGGCTACAAACTGGTAATGCCTGTTTAAGAAGGCAAACCTTAGATACCGGTAATGATCCTTGTGAATCGGTATGTGAAGGTAAGCATCCTTTAAATCCACTGTGGTCATGTACTGACCCTCTTGGATCATGGGTAAGATTGTCCGAATAGTTTCCATTTTGAACGATGGAACTCTTAGGAATTTGTTTAGGATCTTTAAATCCAAGATTGGCCTGAAAGTTCCCTCTTTTTTGGGAACCACAAACAGGTTTGAGTAAAACCCTTGTCCTTGTTCCGACCGCGGAACCGGATGGATCACTCCCATTAATAATAGATCTTGTACACAGCGTAGAAACGCGTCCTTCTTTATTTGGTTTGTTGACAACCTTGACAGATGAAATCTCCCTCTTGGGGGAGAGAATTTGAAGTCTAGAAGGTATCCCTGAGATATGATCTCTAGCGCCCAGGGATCCTGGACATCTCTTGCCCAAGCCTGGGCGAAGAGAGAGAGTCTGCCCCCCACTAGATCCGGTCCCGGATCGGGGGCCCTCGGTTCATGCTGTCTTTGGGGCAGCAGCAGGTTTACTGGCCTGCTTGCCCTTGTTCCAGGACTGGTTAGGCTTCCAGCCTTGTCTGTAACGAGCAACAGCTCCTCCCTGTTTTGGTGCAGTGGAAGTTGGCGCTGCTCCTGCTTTGAAATTCCGAAAGGGACGAAAATTAGACTGTCTAGCCTTAGCTTTGGCTTTGTCTTGAGGTAGAGCGTGGCCCTTACCTCCTGTAATGTCAGCAATAATTTCTTTCAAACCAGGCCCAAATAAAGTTTGCCCCTTGAAAGGTATATTAAGTAATTTGGACTTAGAAGTTACATCAGCCGACCAGGATTTTAGCCACAGCGCCCTGCGTGCCTGAATGGCGAATCCTGAATTCTTAGCCGTAAGCTTGGTTAAATGTACTACGGCCTCCGAAATGAATGAATTAGCTAGTTTAAGGACTCTAAGCCTGTCCGTAATGTCGTCCAGCGTAGCTGAACTAAGGTTCTCTTCCAGAGACTCAATCCAAAATGCTGCCGCAGCCGTGATCGGCGCGATGCATGCAAGGGGTTGTAATATAAAACCTTGTTGAACAAACATTTTCTTAAGGTAACCCTCTAATTTTTTATCCATAGGATCTGAAAAAGCACAGCTATCCTCCACGGGGATAGTGGTACGCTTAGCTAAAGTAGAAACTGTTCCCTCCACCTTAGGGACCGTTTGCCATAAGTCCCGTGTGGTGGCGTCTATTGGAAACATCTTTCTAAATATTGGAGGGGGTGAGAACGGCACACCGGGTCTATCCCACTCCTTAGTAACAATTTCAGTTAATCTCTTAGGTATAGGAAAAACGTCAGTACTCGCCGGTACCGCAAAGTATTTATCCAACCTACACATTTTCTCTGGTATTGCAACAGCGTTACAATCGTTGAGAGCTGCTAAGACCTCCCCTAGTAATACACGGAGGTTTTCCAATTTAAATTTAAAATTTGAAATATCTGAATCCAATCTGTTTGGATCAGAACCGTCACCTACAGAATGAAGCTCTCCGTCCTCATGCTCTGCAAGCTGTGACGCAGTATCAGACATGGCCCTAGAATTATCAGCGCACTCTGTTCTCACCCCAGAGTGATCACGCTTGCCTCTTAGTTCTGGTAATTTAGCCAAAACTTCAGTCATAACAGTAGCCATATCTTGTAATGTTATCTGTAATGGCTGCCCAGATGTACTAGGCGCCATAATATCACGCACCTCCCGGGCGGGAGATGCAGGTACTGACACGTGAGGCGAGTTAGTCGGCATAACTCTCCCCTCGCTGTTTGGTGAAATTTGTTCAATTTGTACAGATTGGCTTTTATTTAAGGTAGCATCAATACAGTTAGTACATAAATTTCTATTGGGCTCCACCTTGGCATTGGAACAAATGACACAGGTATCTTCCTCTGAATCAGACATGTTTAACACACTAGCAATAAACATGCAACTCGGTTACAATTTTATTTAATAAAAACGTACTGTGCCTCAAAGCACTAAACGATTAAATGACAGTTGAAATAATGAACTGAAAAACAGTTATAGCATCACTCTTAACAAACAACACAACTTTTTAGCAAAGGTTTGTTCCCATTAGTAAAATAACACTAATTAAATTTTAAACATAAAAATTACAGAGCAACGTTTTAAATCACAGTCACTATATAAGTCTCACAGCTCTGCTGAGAGAATCTACCTCCCTTCAAAGAAGTTTGAAGACCCCTGAGTTCTGTTATAGATGAACCGGATCATGCAGAAAAACTGACTGGAAATTTTTGATGCGTAGCAAAGAGCGCCAAAAACGGCCCCTCCCTCTCACACACAGCAGTGAGAGAGAAACGAAACTGTCATAATTAACACAAGCAAACTGCCAAGTGGAAAAATAATGCCCAAATACTTATTCACTCAGTACCTCATTAATGCAAACGATTCTACATTCCAGCAAAAACGTTTAACATGAAAAATACCTAATAAAAGGTTTAATGTACTTTTACAGAGTAATTCCGGTGAAATACCATCCCCAGAATACTAAAGTGTAGAGTATACATACATGTTCATTATAACGGTATGGCAGGATTTTTTCATCAATTCCATTCAGAAAATAAAAACTGCTACATACCTCAATGCAGATTCAACTGCCCGCTGTCCCCTGATCTGAAGTTTTTACCTCCCTCAGATGGCCGAGAAACAGCAATATGATCTTAACTACTCCGGTTAAAATCATAAGAAAAACTCTGGTAGATTCTTCTTCAAACTCTGCCAGAGAGGTAATAACACGCTCCGGTGCTATTGTAAAATAACAAACTTTTGATTGAAGTTCTAAAAACTAAGTATAATCACCATAGTCCTCTCACACCTCCTATCTAGTCTTTGGGTGCAAGAGAATGACTGGAGGTGACGTAGAGGGGAGGAGCTATATAGCAACTCTGCTGGGTGAATCCTCTTGCACTTCCTGTAGGGGAGCAGATAATATCCCAGAAGTAATGATGACCCGTGGACTGATCACACATAACAGAAGAAATAAAATTGGCGCTTACCTTAATATTCATCTGTCCGGCAGCAGGACAGCTCACCTGGTTTGAGAGGATGCCATCCCTCACATGGACCTGTGGAAATACAGAAAGACTGAGTAAACTTACTCAGGCTATCTAAATAGGGCAGCAAAATGTTTTGGGAAAACGCAGTGAGGATATACCCCACAAGTTCCCAATTGCTTAAAGCCACCACTGCCCTACTGAAGAGACTGGCATGGGCTAAGGCTAGACACTTTAGAATGATCAGAGAAAACCTACTCTGCTTTAAAATAAAAAAATCTTGATTGTAGATCAGACACCAAAACTTCACCTCCTCCTTGCACCGCAGGCAAAGAGAATGACTAGGGGTTATGGGTAAGGGAAGTGACATATATAGCAGCTTTGCTGTAGTGCTCTTTGCCTCCTTCTGCTGGCCAGGAGTGATATTCCCACTAGTAAATGATGATTCTGTGGACTCATCATATCTTAGGAAAGAAACATAAATTTCAAACATATTAGTGACAGAAGAAACACAACAAGATTAACTTTCTACGTACTTAGGATTTATCGGAAATTGCTCCGATTGGGCCATATCCCAGCAACTCCGAAATGTAACAAAATCTTTAGAAGTCTAGTAGGGAGTAAACCTCACACAAATAACATTACAGACACAGTGAACATATCAAACAAACACTTCTTACACATAAATTAAACAGAAGCTCCGTTACTGAAACAAAACTTAAAACAAAAATAAAACGTTTCCACATACACAATCGGTGATATCACATAACAAAAACCTCTATGTACAAGAAGTCAGGAATGTAATCATCTCTATGAGAATTAAAGGGACACTGAACCCAAAATGTTTCTTTCGTGATTCAGATAGAGCATGAAATTTTAAGCAACTTTCTAATTTATTCCTATTATCAAATTTTCTTCATTCTCTTGGTATGTTTATTCGAACAGCAAGAATGTAAGTTTAGGTGCCGGACCATTTTTGGTGAACAACCTGGGTTGTCCTTGCTGATTGGACAGCACCAATAAACAAGTGCTGTCCATGGTCCTGAACCAAAAATGTGCTGGCTCCTTAGCTGATATGCCTTCTTTTTTAAATAAAAATAGCAAGAGAACAAAGAAAAATTGATAATAGAAGTAAATTAGAAAGTTGCTTAAAATTGCATGCTCTATCTGAATCATGAAAGAAAATTTTTGGGTTCAGTGTCCCTTTAAGTTAACGAATCTAGTTTATCCGTCATAGCCTGGAAAAAAAAATACCCAAAGTCAGGAAATTAAGGTCTGTGATTCTGACATGCTGCACCCCTTCTCATGAGCATATTGCCAACAAATATCTCTCGTTTTACATTCCTCAACATACAAACAGCAACAAAAAACAAAAACAATAGTTGCACAGCAAACAATAAGCAGCATTTTAATTTGAACAGACCTACTTAATAACTTAATAATTACAGCAGATAAACAATGCAAACAATTCAAACTATTTAAGCAACATATATTGACAAGTAATAACTCTGCTCCAGTGATATATTATTTAACTAAATACTATGGCCTAGATTTGGAGTTCGGCGGTAGCCGTCAAAACCAGCGTTAGAGGCTCCTAACGCTGGTTTTGGCCGCCCGCTGGTATTTGGAGTCAGTGATTAAAGGGTCTAACGCTCACTTTTCAGCCGCGACTTTTCCATACCGCAGATCCCCCTACGCCATTTGCGTATCCTATCTTTTCAATGGGATCTTTCTAACGCTGGTATTTAGAGTCGTTTCTGAAGTGAGCGTTAGAGCTCTAACGACAAAATTCCAGCCGCCTGAAAATAGCAGGAGTTAAGAGCTTTCTGGCTAATGCCGGTTTATAAAGCTCTTAACTACTGTACCCTAAAGTACACTAACACCCATAAACTACCTATGTACCCCTAAACCGAGGTCCCCCCACATCGCCGCCACTCTATTTAAATTTTTAACCCCTAATCTGCCGACCGCCACCTACGTTATACTTATGTACCCCTAATCTGCTGCCCCTAACCCCGCCGACCCCTATATTATATTTCTTAACCCCTAACTTGCCCCCCACAACGTCGCCGCAAGCTACTTAAAATAATTAACCCCTAATCTTCCGACCGCAAATCGCCGCCACCTACGTTATCCCTATGTACCCCTAATCTGCTACCCCTAACATCGCCGACCCCTATATTATATTTATTAACCCCTAATCTGCCCCCCTCAACGTCGCCGACACCTGCCTACACTTATTAACCCCTAATCTGCCGAGCGGACCTGAGCGCTACTATAATAAAGTTATGAACCCCTAACCCGCCTCACTAACCCTATCATAAATAGTATTAACCCCTAATCTGCCCTCCCTAACATCGCCGACACCTACCTTCAATTATTAACCCCTAATCTGCCGACCGGAGCTCACCGCTATTCTAATAAATGTATTAACCCCTAAAGCTAAGTCTAACCCTAACACTAACACCCCCCTAAGTTAAATATAATTTTTATCTAACGAAATAAATTAACTCTTATTAAATAAATGATTCCTATTTAAAGCTAAATACTTACCTGTAAAATACATCCTAATATAGCTACAATATAAATTATAATTATATTATAGCTATTTTAGGATTAATATTTATTTTACAGGTAACTTTGTAATTATTTTAACCAGGTACAATAGCTATTAAATAGTTAAGAACTATTTAATAGTTACCTAGTTAAAATAATTACAAAATTACCTGTAAAATAAGTCCTAACCTAAGATATAATTAAACCTAACACTACCCTATCAATAAAATAATTAAATAAACTACCTACAATTACCTACAATTAACCTAACACTACACTATCAATAAATTAATTAAATACAATTCCTACAAATAAATACAATTAAATAAACTAGCTAAAGTACAAAAAATAAAAAAGATCTAAGTTACAGAAAATAAAAAAATATTTACAAACATAATAAAAATATTACAACAATTTTAAACTAATTACACCTACTCTAAGCCCCCTAATAAAATAACAAAGCCCCCCAAAATAAAAAATTCCCTACCCTATTCTAAATTAAAAAAGTTACAAGCTCTTTTACCTTACCAGCCCTGAAAAAATAAATACAATACCCCCCCCCCCCCAACATTACAACCCACCACCCACATACCCCTAATCTAACCCAAACCCCCCTTAAATAAACCTAACACTAAGCCCCTGAAGATCTTCCTACCTTGTCTTCACCATACCAGGTTCACCGATCCGTCCTGAAGAGCTCCTCCGATGTCCTGATCCAAGCCCAAGCGGGGGCTGAAGAGGTCCATGATCCGGTCAAAGTCTTCATCCAAGCGGGGCAGAAGAGGATCTTCCATCCGATTGAAGTCATCATCCAGGCGGCATCTTCGATCTTCTTCCATCCGGAGCGAAGCGGCAGGATCCTGAAGACATCCAGCGCGGAACATCCATCCGGACCGACGACTGAACGACGAATGACTGTTCCTTTAAGGGACGTCATCCAAGATGGCGTCCCTCGAATTCCGATTGGCTGATAGGATTCTATCAGCCAATCGGAATTAAGGTAGGAATTTTCTGATTGGCTGATGGAATCAGCCAATCAGAATCAAGTTCAATCCGATTGGCTGATCCAATCAGCCAATCAGATTGAGCTTGCATTCTATTGGCTGTTCCGATCAGCCAATAGAATGCGAGCTCAATCTGATTGGCTGATTGGATCGGCCAATTGGATTGAACTAGATTCTGATTGGCTGATTCCATCAGCCAATCAGAAAATTCCTACCTTAATTCCGATTGGCTGATAGAATCCTATCAGCCAATCGGAATTCGAGGGACGCCATCTTGGATGACGTCCCTTAAAGGAACAGTCATTCGTCGTTCAGTTGTCGGTCCGGATGGATGTTCCGCGCTGGATGTCTTCAGGATCCTGCCGCTTCGCTCCGGATGGAAGAAGATCGAAGATGCCGCCTGGATGATGACTTCAATCGGATGGAAGATCCTCTTCTGCCCCGCTTGGATGAAGACTTTGACCGGATCATGGACCTCTTCAGCCCCCGCTTGGGCTTGGATCAGGACATCGGAGGAGCTCTTCAGGACGGATCGGTGAACCTGGTATGGTGAAGACAAGGTAGGAAGATCTTCAGGGGCTTAGTGTTAGGTTTATTTAAGGGGGGTTTGGGTTAGATTAGGGGTATGTGGGTGGTGGGTTGTAATGTTGGGGGGGGGGTATTGTATGTTTTTTTTTACAGGCAAAAGAGCTGAACTTCTTGGGGCATGCCCCGCAAAGGGCCCTGTTCAGGGCTGGTAAGGTAAAAGAGCTTGTAACTTTTTTAATTTAGAATAGGGTAGGGAATTTTTTATTTTGGGGGGCTTTGTTATTTTATTAGGGGGCTTAGAGTAGGTGTAATTAGTTTAAAATTGTTGTAATATTTTTATTATGTTTGTAAATATTTTTTTATTTTCTGTAACTTAGATCTTTTTTATTTTTTGTACTTTAGCTAGTTTATTTAATTGTATTTATTTGTAGGAATTGTATTTAATTAATTTATTGATAGTGTAGTGTTAGGTTAATTGTAGGTAATTGTAGGTAGTTTATTTAATTATTTTATTGATAGGGTAGTGTTAGGTTTAATTATATCTTAGGTTAGGACTTATTTTACAGGTAATTTTGTTATTATTTTAACTAGGTAACTATTAAATAGTTCTTAACTATTTAATAGCTATTGTACCTGGTTAAAATAATTACAAAGTTACCTGTAAAATAAATATTAATCCTAAAATAGCTATAATGTAATTATAATTTATATTGTAGCTATATTAGGATGTATTTTACAGGTAAGTATTTAGCTTTAAATAGGAATAAGTTATTTAATAAGAGTTAATTTATTTCGTTAGATAAAAATTATATTTAACTTAGGGGGGTGTTAGTGTTAGGGTTAGACTTAGCTTTAGGGGTTAATACATTTATTAGAATAGCGGTGAGCTCCGGTCGGCAGATTAGGGGTTAATAATTGAAGTTAGGTGTCGGCGATGTTAGGGAGGGCAGATTAGGGGTTAATACTATTTATGATAGGGTTAGTGAGGCGGATTAGGGGTTAATAACTTTATTATAGTAGCGCTCAGGTCCGCTCGGCAGATTAGGGGTTAATAAGTGTAGGCAGGTGTCGGCGACGTTGAGGGGGGCAGATTAGGGGTTAATAAATATAATATAGGGGTCGGCGATGTTAGGGCAGCAGATTAGGGGTACATAGGGAGAACGTAGGTTGCGGCGGTTTACGGAGCGGCAGATTAGGGGTTTAAAAAAATATGCAGGGGTCAGCGATAGCGGGGGCGGCAGATTAGGGGTTAATAAGTGTAAGGTTAGGGGTGTTTAGACTCGGGGTACATGTTAGAGTGTTAAGTGCAGACGTAGGAAGTGTTTCCCCATAGGAAACAATGGGGCTGCGTTAGGAGCTGAACGCTGCTTTTTTGCAGGTGTTAGGTTTTTTTTCAGCTCAAACAGCCCCATTGTTTCCTATGGGGGAATCGTGCACGAGCACGTTTTTGAGGCCGGCCGCGTCCGTAAGCAACTCTGGTATCGAGAGTTGCATTTGCGGTAAAAATGCTCTACGCTCCTTTTTTGGAGCCTAACGCAGCATTTGATTAAACTCTCGATACCAGAGTTAAATTTATGGTGCGGCCAGAAAAAAGCCCGCGGAGCGTTAGCAGCCCTTTTACCGCCGAACTCCAAATCTAGGCCTATAAATTAACCCAACGTACTCAAACCACTTACACAAATAACTCAAATCTTTGATTTTACAACGGACTTTAACGCAACGGACTCAAACCGCTTACACAAAAGAACTTCATTCTTTACACAACTACAAAAGGGACTCCACCCCCTGGAATGATGGGCCTCTAAATTTTTTTTTATATATATATACACATATAAAAAAATAAAATTGCAATTTTAAGCAACTTTCTTTCTATATATATACCCCCACCCAGCGTTTCAGTCCAAAATTCACAGAGAGAAAGTAAAAAACAAAAACGTACCTTGTGTGAATATCAGCTTCTGACATTAGAACTGTTAGGGGAACTGATACTACATATCACCCACAAGTATTCTAACCTCAGCTGGAGCAGAATTATACACCTGTTATGAGATCTCGGGAACAAGCTGTCAGCCCACACAAATGAAAGTATAACAATTGTTCTGTTTATTGCACGCCCACAATGCGGTTATATAGCTTACATCATATATATTGTTAATTGACGCAGAGGGACTTCATACACACCCCTTATTACAATATCCTCAGTGGAAAAACATAATTTATGTAAGAACTTACCTGATAAATTAATTTCTTTCATATTGGCAAGAGTCCATGAGCTAGTGACGTATGGGATATACAATCCTACCAGGCGGGGCAAAGTTTCCCAAACCTCAAAATGCCTACAAATACACCCCTCACCACACCCACAATTCAGTTTAACGAATAGCCAAGTAGTGGGGTGATAGAAAAAAGGAGTAAAAAGCATCAAAAAAGGAACTGGAATTATAATTGTGCTTTATACAAAAAACATAATCACCATAAAAAGGGTGGGTCTAATGGACTCTTGCCAATATGAAAGAAATGAATTTATCAGGTAAGTTCTTACATAAATGATGTTTTCTTTCATGTAATTGGCAAGAGTCCATGAGCTAGTGACGTATGGATAGTAATACCCAAGATGTGGAACTCCACAGAAGAGTCACTAGAGAGGGAGGGATAAAATAAAAACAGCCATTTTCCGCTGAAAAAATTAAATCCACAACCAAAAAAATAAGTTTCTCATAATTGAAAAGAAAAAAATTAAAACATAAGCAGAGGAATCAAACTGAAACAGCTGCCTGAATAACTTTTCTACCAAAAACTGCTTCCGAAGAAGCAAATACGTCAAAACAGTAGAATTTAGTAAATGTATGCAAAGAAGACCAAGTCGCTGCTTTGCAAATCTGATCAACTGAAGCTTTATTCTTAAAAGCCCACAAAGTGGAGACTGATCTAGTAGAATAAGCTGTGATTCTCTGAGGCGGGGCCTGACCCGACTCCAAATAAGCCTTATGAAACAAAAGCTTTAACCAAGATGTCAAGGAAATGGAAGAAGCTTTCTGACCTTTCCTAGAACCAGAAAAGACAAGTAGACAAGAAGTCTTCCTGAAATCTTTAGTAGCTTCAACATAATATTTCAAAGCTCTTACAACATCCAGAGAATGTAAGGATCTCTCTAAAGAATTCTTAGGATTAGGACACAAAGAGGGGACAACAATTTCCCTATTAAATGTTGTTAGAATTCACAACTTTAGGTAAAAATGTAAATGAAGTCTGCAAAACTGCTTTATCTTGATGAAAAATCAGAAAAGGTGACTCACAAGAAAGAGCAGATAATTCAGAAACTCTTCTAGCAGAAGAGCTAGCCAAAAGGAAAAACACTTTACAAGAAAGTAGTTTAATATCCAAAGAATACATAGGCTCAAAAGGAGGAGCCTGTAAAGCTTTCAAAACCAAATTAAGACTCCAAGGAGGAGAGATTGATTTAATGACAGGCTTGATACGGACCAAAGCCTGAACAAAACAGTGAATATCAGGAAGCTTAGCAATCTTTCTATGAAATAAAGTTCCCTTCAATGAACTTGCAGACAAACCTTTATACAAACTATCCTGAAGAAACTGTAAAATTCTAAGAATTCTAAAAGAATGCCAGGAAAATTTATGAGAAAAACACCATGAAATATAAGTCTTCCAAACTTACGAGCCTGTAACATAGTATCAATCACTGAGTCAGAGAAACCTCTATGACTAAGCACTAAGCGTTCAATTTCCATACCTTCAAATTCAATGATTTGATATCCTGATGGAAAAACGGTCCTTGAGACAGAAGGTCTAGTCTTAAAGGAACAGTAAACACCAGATTGTTTGTTGTTTAAAAAGGTAGATAATCCCTTTATTACCCATTCCCCAATTTTGCATAACCAACACAGTTATAATAATATACTTTTTACCTCTGTGATTACGTTCTATCTATGCCTCTGCAAACTGCTCCCTTATTTCAGTTCTTTTGACAGATTTGCATTTTTAGCCAATCAGTGCTGACTCCTAGGAGCTTCATGTGCCTGAACTCAATGTTATCTATATGAAACACATGAACTAACACCCTCTAGTTGTAAAAAAACTGTCAAACTGCTTTCAGATTAGAGGCAGTCTTCAAGGTCTAAGAAATTAGCACATGAACCTTCTAGATTTAGTTTTCAACTAAGAATACCAAGAGAACAAAGCAAAATTGGTAATAAATGTAAATTGGAAAGTTGTTTAAAATAACATGCCCTATTTAAATCATGAAAGATTTTTTTTTACTTTATTGTCCCTTTAAAGGAAGTGGCCAAGGTTGACAACTGGACATCCGGACAAGGTCCGCATACCAGAACCTGTGAGGCCATGCTGGTGCTACCAGAAACACAAACGAATGTTCCCTGATGATCTTGGAGATCACTCTTGGAAAAAGAACTAGAGGTGGGAAGATATAAGCAGGTTGGTAACACCAAGGAACTGCGAACGCATCCACTGCTTCCGCCTGAGGATCCCTGGACCTCGACAGGTACCTGGGAAGTTTCTTGTTTAGATGGGAAGCCATCAGATCTATTTCTGGAAGACCCCACATCTGAACAATCTGAAAAAACACATTTGGATGGAGATAACATTCCCCCGGATCTAAAGTCTGACGGCTGAGATAATCCGCTTCCCAAATGTCTACACCTGGGATATGTACAGCAGAAATTTAGACAAGAGCTGGATTCCGCCAAAGAAAGTATCCAAGATACTTCTTTCATATCTAAGGGACTGCGAGTCCCACCCTGATGATTGACATATGCCACAGTTGTGATATTGTCTGTCTGAAAACAAATGATTCTCTCATAATGGTTCTCGCAATGAATAGATTTGAATAAAACCCCAGACCCTGTTCCTGAAACGGAACTGGTGTAATTACCCCTGAATGCTCTAGATCTGAAACACACTAAAAAAAAAGGCTGAGCCTTCACTGGATTTGCTGGAACGCGAGAGAGAAACAAATCTTCTCACAGGAGGTCTTATTCTGAATCCTATTCAATACCCTTGAGAGACAATGCTCTGAATTAATTGATTTTGGACAGAATCTGCCCAAATGTTTTGGAACATTTTTAATCTGCCCTCCACCAGCTTAGCTATGCAGATTTTGGGGCTGGCTTTGGTTTCTTAAAAGGCTTGGATTTATTCCAACTTGAAGAGGGTTTCCAATTGGAACCAGATTCTTTGTAGGAAGGATTGGCTTTCTGCACCTTATTCTGTCGAAAAGAACAAAAACGATTAGAACCTTTAGATTTACCCTTAGATCTTTTATCCTGAGGTAAAAGAAAAAACTCCCTTCCCTCCAGTAGTAACAGTTGAAATAATGGAATCCAACGTAGAACCAAATAAATTGTTATCTTGAAAAGAAAGAGATAGTAATCTAGACTTAGATACCATTTCAGCATTCCAATATTTGAGCCACAAATCTCTTCTAGCTAAAAACATAGATTTAACATCAATTTTGATGATATAAAAAAAAGCATCACAGATAAAATGATTAGCATGTTGAAGCAAGCGAACAATGCTAGACAAATCAGGATCTGTTTCCTGTTGCGCTAAACTTTCCAACCAAAAAGTTGATGCAGCTGCAACATCAGCCATAGAAATGGCACGCCTGAGAAGATAGCCAGAATATAAATAAGCTTCCCGTAGATAAGATTCAAGTCTCCTATCTAAAGGGTCCTTAAAGGAAGTACTATCTTCCATAGGGATAGTAGTACGTTTGGCAAGAGTAGAGATAGCCCCATCAACTTTGGGGAGTTTTTCCCAAAACTCCAATCTAATTGCTGGCAAAAGGATACAAATTTTTAAACCTAGCAGAAGGAATAAAAGAAGCACCAGGCCTATTCCATTCCTTTGAAGTCATATCAGAAATCAGGAACCGGAAAAACCTCTGGAGTAACCACAGGAGGTTTATAAACAGAATTCAAATGTTTACTAGATTTAATATCAAGAGGACTAGTTTCCTCAATATCCAAAGTAATCAACACCTCTTAACAAGGAACCAATATACTCCATCTTAAAGAGATAAGTAGATTTGTCAGTGTCAATATCTTCTGAATCAGATAGATCCTCATCAGAGGAGGATAATTCAGTATGTTGTCGGTCATTATAAATTTCATCAACTTTATGAGAAGATTTAAAAGACCTTTTACATTTATTAGAAGGCGGAATAGCAGACAAAACCTTCTGAATCGCATCAGCAATAAAATCTTTTATATTCACAGGGATATCAAGTACATTAGATGTTGAAGGAACAACAGGCATTGTACTAGTACTGATGGATAGATTCTCTGCATGTAAAAGCTTATCATGACAACTGTTACATACTACCGCTGGAGATATATTCTCCGCTATCTTACAACAGATACACTTATCTTTGGTAGAACTGTTATCAGGCAGCAGGAATCCAACAGTGGTTTCTGAGACAGGATCAGATTGAGACATCTTGCAAATGTAATAGAAAAAAACAACATATAAAGCAAAATGATCAATTTTCTTATAGGGCAGTTTCAGGAATGGGAAAAAAATGTAAACAGCATAGACCTCTGAGCATAGAAAAAGGCAAGAGGCATATAGGAAGTGGAGTTTAAATAAATAAATAATTTTGCGCCAAGTATGATGCGCAAGGCAAAATTAAATTTTTTGGCGCTAACAACATCCGGAAATGACACAACTCGCGTCATGGCAGACGCAACCTTGTGCAAGGAAACTGGCGTCAACTAAGACGCCGGAAACGGCGAATTTGCGTCATTTAACGTACCTTCGCACCAAAAAAATTCTTGCGCCAAGAATGACGCAATAAATATTAGCCTTTTGCGGCCTCGCGAGCCTAATTTTGCCCGCGAAAATTAATGAAAACAGTCAATTTTGAAGAAAAGACTATACCCCAGGTAAGAAAAAATAACTTTTTAAATATGTTTTCCCAATTTTGAAACTGATAGTCTGCAAAAG
Organism: Bombina bombina; assembly: GCF_027579735.1. Lineage (NCBI taxonomy): Eukaryota > Metazoa > Chordata > Amphibia > Anura > Bombinatoridae > Bombina > Bombina bombina. The sequence goes on from NC_069501.1 coordinate 103,744,975, forward strand.
AAATATACATAAACCTGAATCATGGCAAATAAGTACAATACATATATTTAGAACTTTACATTAATACATAAAGTGCCAAACCATAGCTGAGAGTGTCTTAAGTAATGAAAACATACTTACAGAAAGACACCCATCCACATATAGCAGATAGCCAAACCAGTACTGAAACAGTTACCAGTAGAGGTAATGTAATATGAGAGTATATCGTCGATCTGAAAAGGGAGGTAGGAGATTAATCTCTACGACCGATAACAGAGAACCTATGAAAAGATTTACCACGAGGAAAACCATAGAATTCAATAGGTGATACTCCCTTAATATCCCTCTGACATTCACTGTACTCTGAGAGGAATCGGGCTTCAAAATGCTGAGAAGCGCATATCACAGAAGAAAATCAAGCACAAACTTACTTCACCACCTCCATAGGGAGGCAAAGTTTGTAAAACTGAATTGTGGATGTGGTGATGTGTGTATTTATAGGCATTTTGAGGTTTGGGAAACTTTGCCCCTCCTGGTAGGATTGTATATCCCATACAGCACTAGCTCATGGACTCTTGCCAAATACATGAAAGGAATAACACTTTAGACAAATAATTGTTTATGCAAAAGGCAAGAGAACTCAGACATTCAACCTTATATACGATAACAAGAAATTTAGTGAGACCATGTCGATACTAACACGCAAGAACAAATGTCAGTAGACTAAGGTTAGAAATGCTGACAAGATACAAAATGCAAAGTTTGGTTATACATTCTAACAATACCTTATGAGCCTGTGCAGAAAACAACAATAAAGGTTGGTACATGAGCCCTGAGATCAGTAGTCAGAGCACAACAGCATAATATTTGCAATTTTCAGTTAGTAGCACTGAAAGCAGACGTACAATAATACCTTTGTCATATTTTGTCTTCCTTTTGTCCCCAAAAAAATTAAATTATGATTTTTTTTAACTAAAATGCTCAGCATGTCTTTAGTTCTGTTAGCTGAACAGTCTCTACTTGACCGTTAAATCCAGGATAAAAAGGGACATTAAAAGGGATACTGAACCAAATGTTTTTCTTTCATGATTCAGATAGAGCATGCAATTTATAATTTACTTTTAATTTTATAAATTTATGCAACTTTATAATTTACTCTTATTATCAATTTTTGTTCGTTCTGTTGGTATCTTTTATTGAAAAAGCAGGAATGTAAGCTTAGGAGCCTGCCCATTTTTGTTCAGCACCCTGGATAGCACTTGCTGACAGGTGGATACATTTAGCCACAAATAAATTATATAGAAACACAATTTATTAACATATATGCAACAATACATTTAAAATATACAACTTAGGCATCAGATGCAAGTGGGTAAATCACTTCCACAAGCAAAAACAGTTTTTGTTCTCTGTATTTCGTTTTATTGTTTATACACTCTTACCCTGGGGTTAATTAACCCTATTGTTAAAAATAAATTTTGTTTTTCACTCGCTTTTTGGTGCTCCTAACTGTTTTTGCTTGTGAGATTTGAATTATTTGGCCACAGTGAGCACACTCAGCGAGTTCAAACACCTTCTAATTCCCCTATTGCGGAGGTTTAGCAATTCCCAGCATGGACACTCACCAGTTGCAAATAGGAGCATCACAACAAGGATAAAATCAACAACACCACAAGGGTACAGGAGAAAGATTAACCTGAAACAGGACTGTGGTGAGTTTGTTTGCGATACAATTACAAGTGATATCATTTAACTGCATTGGAGAGTTTCACATACATATATAAGACATTTTCATTCTAATTTGGCTATTGTCAGGGGAGATTGGGGTTGACCCACTGACATAGCATGATTATGAACTTTTGTCTGTTTAACCAAGCTGGTTGTGCAATGTGATTTATTATATCTACATATGAAATCATACACATCGTACACACCCAACCTCAGCACCCCTAATTTTCTCTGACTAAATCACTTCCACTCCTCAAGGGTTAATCTGATGTCCAGCTGCAGGATTAAAAAAAGGGCTGTGTGAGCTGTGAGAGACTACTGAAATTACTACATGCAGATGCAGGGATTCAACAAGCATATAGGTTCTATGCGCTCAAAGGCGACCTATCTGCATACTGCTGTGATTGAACACAGTCAGCCGATTTCTAGCTGTAATCCCTAATGCTTGGTGGCATACATTCAAAGATTCCACAGTTTTAGAGCATAATTTCCAACTCCCTTATCATGGAGATCCTCCATGCCCCTAGACAAACCACGGACCATCAAATCCTCCCAGAACGCTAGTTGAAACTTTTAAAATAAAAAAACAAATAAGAGTGGGACTACTCGGTGCCCTAACCCGACCAGCCAGGCATAGCAGGTGCCATGTGTCTGAAATAGGCCTTAAAAACAGGATTTTAACCCAGTCAGGACCAGCCTGAAACCAAGGGCCCTATACTAACAAGGCCACATAGTCACCCCCTAAGAGGGAGAGATAAACAACAGACAAACATAGGACTAAAACACGTCCTCATAACTTTCGTAGAAGTAAACAGTGCGATCACAAAATTAAGAGTATCAATTCCAGAGAAGAAAATTCCTAAAGGAAATATTATAACAAACATGAGCTTAAAACCAAATAAAATCCATCCTAACCGGATTAAAATAAAAGATAAGGTTATCGTCCAGGAAGAACGGATACTCCCGCAGGACCAGCCCAACAGAAATCCGAGTCTTCCAAGCTCAGAACTGGAAAGATACTCAAGAAACAAAACTATAAGATTATAACTTCATCCCCTTATGTCTAATCTTGCATGCCATTCGCATCGGAAGACTCATGATCCACCAGAGATGTCTTGAGAAAGGCCCTTGCATAGGGCTGAAAAGCGTAGACGGGATTCCGCAAGGGATTTGTGAGGCTATCTATTCTTCCAGGATCGTCTGTTTGGGATACTACAAAGATAGGACAACCTTGGAACAGAATATTTTCCGTTTCCGCTTCACACATTGGGACTCCTCTACTTGTCACATATCATTAGGACCAATCATGTTGGCCCATGGATGTTTTTTAAAACCATTTTTAGAGAGATTTTTTAGTCTTTTTCCCTTTTTTTTTGTTTGAAAACAGAATTTATGTTTACCTGATAAATTACTTTCTCCAACGGTGTGTCCGGTCCACGGCGTCATCCTTACTTGTGGGACATTCTCCTCCCCAACAGGAAACGGCAAAGAGCCCAGCAAAGCTGGCCACATGATCCCTCCCAGGCTCCGCCTTCCCCAGTCATTCGACCGACGTAAAGGAGGAATATTTGCATAGGAGAAATCATATGATACCGTGGTGACTGTAGTTAAAGAAAATAAATTATCAGACCTGATTAAAAAACCAGGGCGGGCCGTGGACCGGACACACCGTTGGAGAAAGTAATTTATCAGGTAAACATAAATTCTGTTTTCTCCAACATAGGTGTGTCCGGTCCACGGCGTCATCCTTACTTGTGGGAACCAATACCAAAGCTTTAGGACACGGATGAAGGGAGGGAGCAAATCAGGTCACCTAGATGGAAGGCACCACGGCTTGCAAAACCTTTCTCCCAAAAATAGCCTCAGAAGAAGCAAAAGTATCAAATTTGTAAAATTTAGTAAAAGTGTGCAGTGAAGACCAAGTCGCTGCCTTACATATCTGATCAACAGAAGCCTCGTTCTTGAAGGCCCATGTGGAAGCCACAGCCCTAGTAGAATGAGCTGTGATTCTTTCAGGAGGCTGCCGTCCGGCAGTCTCGTAAGCCAATCTGATGATACTTTTAATCCAAAAAGAGAAAGAGGTAGAAGTTGCTTTTTGACTTCTCCTTTTACCAGAATAAACAACAAACAAAGAAGATGTTTGTCTAAAATCCTTTGTAGCATCCAAATAGAATTTTAGAGCACGAACTACATCCAAATTGTGCAACAAACGTTCCTTCTTTGAAACTGGATTCGGACACAAAGAAGGCACGACTATCTCCTGGTTAATGTTTTTGTTAGAAACAACTTTCGGAAGAAAACCAGGTTTAGTACGTAAAACCACCTTATCTGCATGGAACACCAGATAAGGAGGAGAACACTGCAGAGCAGATAATTCTGAAACTCTTCTAGCAGAAGAAATTGCAACCAAAAAACAAAACTTTCCAAGATAATAACTTAATATCAACGGAATGTAAGGGTTCAAACGGAACCCCCTGAAGAACTGAAAGAACTAAATTGAGACTCCAAGGAGGAGTCAAATGTTTGTAAACAGGCTTGATTCTAACCAGAGCCTGAACAAAGGCTTGAACATCTGGCACAGCTGCCAGCTTTTTGTGAAGTAACACAGACAGGGCAGAAATCTGTCCCTTCAAAGAACTTGCAGATAATCCTTTCTCCAAACCTTCTTGAAGAAAGGATAAAATCTTAGGAATTTTTACCTTGTCCCAAGGGAATCCTTTAGATTCACACCAACAGATATATTTTTTCCATATTTTGTGGTAGATTTTTCTAGTTACAGGCTTTCTGGCCTGAACAAGAGTATCAATGACAGAATCTGAGAACCCTCGCTTTGATAAGATCAAGCGTTCAATCTCCAAGCAGTCAGTTGGAGTGAGACCAGATTCGGATGTTCGAACGGACCTTGAACAAGAAGGTCTCGTCTCAAAGGTAGCTTCCATGGTGGAGCCGATGACATATTCACCAGGTCTGCATACCAAGTCCTGCGTGGCCACGCAGGAGCTATCAAGATCACCGATGCCCTCTCCTGATTGATCCTGGCTACCAGCCTGGGGATGAGAGGAAACGGCGGGAATACATAAGCTAGTTTGAAGGTCCAAGGTGCTACTAGTGCATCTACTAGAGTCGCCTTGGGATCCCTGGATCTGGACCCGTAGCAAGGAACCTTGAAGTTCTGACGAGAGGCCATCAGATCCATGTCTGGAATGCCCCACAATTGAGTAATTTGGGCAAAGATTTCCGGATGGAGTTCCCACTCCCCCGGATGAAATGTCTGACGACTCAGAAAATCCGCTTCCCAATTTTCCACTCCTGGGATGTGGATTGCAGACAAGTGGCAGGAGTGAGTCTCCGCCCATTGAATGATTTTGGTCACTTCTTCCATCGCCAGGGAACTCCTTGTTCCCCCCTGATGGTTGATGTACGCAACAGTCGTCATGTTGTCTGATTGAAACCGTATGAACTTGGCCTTTGCTAGCTGAGGCCAAGCCTTGAGAGCATTGAATATCGCTCTCAGTTCCAGAATATTTATCGGGAGAAGAGATTCTTCCCGAGACCAAAGACCCTGAGCTTTCAGGGGTCCCCAGACCGCGCCCCAGCCCACCAGACTGGCGTCGGTCGTGACAATGACCCACTCTGGTCTGCGGAAGCTCATCCCCTGTGACAGGTTGTCCAGGGACAGCCACCAACGGAGTGAATCTCTGGTCCTCTGATCTACTTGTATCGTCGGAGACAAGTCTGTATAGTCCCCATTCCACTGACTGAGCATGCACAGTTGTAATGGTCTTAGATGAATTCGCGCAAAAGGAACTATGTCCATTGCCGCTACCATCAAACCTATTACTTCCATGCACTGCGCTATGGAAGGAAGAGGAACAGAATGAAGTATTTGACAAGAGTTTAGAAGTTTTGATTTTCTGGCCTCTGTCAGAAAAATCCTCATTTCTAAGGAGTCTATTATTGTTCACAAGAAGGGAACCCTTGTTGACGGAGATAGCGAACTTTTTTCTACGTTCACTTTCCACCCGTGAGATCTGAGAAAGGCCAGGACAATGTCCGTGTGAGCCTTTGCTTGTGGAAGGGACGACGCTTGAATCAGAATGTCGTCCAAGTAAGGTACTACTGCAATGCCCCTTGGTCTTAGCACCGCTAGAAGGGACCCTAGTACCTTTGTGAAAATTCTTGGAGCAGTGGCTAATCCGAACGGAAGTGCCACAAACTGGTAATGCTTGTCCAGGAATGCGAACCTTAGGAACCGATGATGTTCCTTGTGGATAGGAATATGTAGATACGCATCCTTTAAATCCACCGTGGTCATGAATTGACCTTCCTGGATGGAAGGAAGAATTGTTCGAATGGTTTCCATTTTGAACGATGGAACCTTGAGAAACTTGTTTAGGATCTTGAGATCTAAGATTGGTCTGAATGTTCCCTCTTTTTTGGGAACTACGAACAGATTGGAGTAGAACCCCATCCCTTGTTCTCCTAATGGAACAGGATGAATCACTCCCATTTTTAACAGGTCTTCTACACAATGTAAGAATGCCTGTTTTTTTATGTGGTCTGAAGACAATTGAGACCTGTGGAACCTCCCCCTTGGGGGAAGCCCCTTGAATTCCAGAAGATAACCTTGGGAGACTATTTCTAGTGCCCAAGGATCCAGAACATCTCTTGCCCAAGCCTGAGCGAAGAGAGAGAGTCTGCCCCCCACCAGATCCGGTCCCGGATCGGGGGCCAACATCTCATGCTGTCTTGGTAGCAGTGGCAGGTTTCTTGGCCTGCTTACCTTTGTTCCAGCCTTGCATTGGCCTCCAGGCTGGCTTGGCTTGAGAAGTATTACCCTCTTGCTTAGAGGACGTGGCACTTGGGGCTGGTCCGTTTCTGCGAAAGGGACGAAAATTAGGTTTATTTTTTGGCTTTGAAAGACCTATCCTGAGGAAGGGCGTGGCCCTTGCCCCCAGTGATATCAGAGATAATCTCTTTCAAGTCAGGGCCAAACAGCGTTTTCCCCTTGAAAGGAATGTTAAGCAATTTGTTCTTGGAAGACGCATCCGCTGACCAAGATTTTAGCCAAAGCGCTCTGCGCGCCACAATAGCAAAACCAGAATTTTTCGCCGCTAACCTAGCCAATTGCAAAGTGGCGTCTAGGGTGAAAGAATTAGCCAATTTGAGAGCATGAATTCTGTCCATAATCTCCTCATAAGAAGAATTATTATTGAGCGCTTTTTCTAGTTCATCGAACCAGAAACACGCAGCTGTAGTGACAGGAACAATGCATGAAATTGGTTGTAGAAGGTAACCTTGCTGAACAAACATCTTTTTAAGCAAACCCTCTAATTTTTTATCCATAGGATCTTTGAAAGCACAACTATCTTCTATGGGTATAGTGGTGCGTTTGTTTAGAGTAGAAACCGCCCCCTCGACCTTGGGGACTGTCTGCCATAAGTCCTTTCTGGGGTCGACCATAGGAAACAATTTCTTAAATATGGGGGGAGGGACGAAAGGTATACCGGGCCTTTCCCATTCTTTATTTACAATGTCCGCCACCCGCTTGGGTATAGGAAAAGCTTCGGGGGGCCCCGGGACCTCTAGGAACTTGTCCATTTTACATAATTTCTCTGGAATGACCAAATTCTCACAATCATCCAGAGTAGATAACACCTCCTTAAGCAGAGCGCGGAGATGTTCCAATTTAAATTTAAATGTAATCACATCAGGTTCAGCTTGTTGAGAAATTTTCCCTGAATCTGAAATTTCTCCCTCAGACAAAACCTCCCTGGCCCCCTCAGACTGGTGTAGGGGCACTTCAGAACCAATATCATCAGCGTCCTCATGCTCTTCAGTATTTTCTAAAACAGAGCAGTCGCGCTTTCGCTGATAAGTGGGCATTTTGGCTAAAATGTTTTTGATAGAATTATCCATTACAGCCGTTAATTGTTGCATAGTAAGGAGTATTGGCGCACTAGATGTACTAGGGGCCTCCTGTGTGGGCAAGACTGGTGTAGACGAAGGAGGGGATGATGCAGTACCATGCTTACTCCCCTCACTTGAGGAATCATCTTGGGCATCATTTTCTCTAAATTTTGTGTCACATAAATCACATCTATTTAAATGAGAAGGAACCTTGGCTTCCCCACATACAGAACACAGTCTATCTGGTAGTTCAGACATGTTAAACAGGCATAAACTTGATAACAAAGTACAAAAAACGTTTTAAAATAAAACCGTTACTGTCACTTTAAATTTTAAACTGAACACACTTTATTACTGCATATGTGAAAAAGTATGAAGGAATTGTTCAAAATTCACCAAAATTTCACCACAGTGTCTTAAAGCCTTAAAAGTATTGCACACCAAATTTGGAAGCTTTAACCCTTAAAACAACGGAACCGGAGCCGTTTTTATATTTAACCCCTTTACAGTCCCTGGTATCTGCTTTGCTGAGATCCAACCAAGCCCAAAGGGGAATACGATACCAAATGACGCCTTCAGAAAGTCTTTTCTATGTATCAGAGCTCCTCACACATGCATCTGCATGTCATGCTTCCCAAAAACAAGTGCACAATAGAGGCGCGAAAATGAGACTCTGCCTATGATTAGGGAAAGCCCCTAGAGAATAAGGTGTCCAATACAGTGCCTGCCGGTTATTTTACATAGTTCCCAAGATTAAAATAATTCCTCAAGGCTATGGAGTATAAAATATGCTTATATATAAATCGTTTTAGCCCAGAAAATGTCTACAGTCTTAAAAGCCCTTGTGAAGCCCTTTTTTCTCTTCATGTAATAAAAATGGCTTACCGGATCCCATAGGGAAAATGACAGCTTCCAGCATTACATCGTCTTGTTAGAAATGTGTCATACCTCAAGCAGCAAAAGTCTGCTCCCTGTTTCCCCCAACTGAAGTTAATTCCTCTCAACAGTCCTGTGTGGAAACAGCCATCGATTTTAGTAACGGTTGCTAAAATCATTTTCCTCTTACAAACAGAAATCTTCATCTCTTTTCTGTTTCAGAGTAAATAGTACATACCAGCACTATTTTAAAATAACAAACTCTTGATTGAATAATAAAAACTACAGTTAAACACTAAAAAACTCTAAGCCATCTCCGTGGAGATGTTGCCTGTACAACGGCAAAGAGAATGACTGGGGAAGGCGGAGCCTGGGAGGGATCATGTGGCCAGCTTTGCTGGGCTCTTTGCCGTTTCCTGTTGGGGAGGAGAATGTCCCACAAGTAAGGATGACGCCGTGGACCGGACACACCTATGTTGGAGAAAAGTATTTTATTTGTTTTTCACAAAATCAATAAATACAAAACTGTACGATCAACGCGTACAACGATTTCAAGTACACAAGGAGATAATAAAACAGACAATACTAGTGTGAAGGTATAGCAAAGCAAACATAGTATCAACTGATGGGAACAGTGTATAGTAAGGGATCCCAAATTTCCCTCAATCTCCCAGAAGCGATAATTGGGACCATCTGGACTCATTAAGAAATTAAGTGATACTGGGGATGAGGGAGAAGGGGGAGGGGTTTCCCTTTTAAAGGTGTGCTAGCACTCTTTAGTGACTTTGAAGCTATCTTATTGGTCATTGTTTATCGGCTCAGTGTTAAACCCCTCCTTTTTTATTATTGTGTTCTACACTACCACACATTTTCCACAATTTGTTGTTGAATTATTTGTATTTATGTGTTCACCAATCTATTAGCACCCAGTTTATTAACTGTTTATGAATAGCACTTATTCACTGTTTATTTATTAAATGTTCATTTCACTGTTGCACTGAAATTTGTACACTTGTTTAAACACTTCATATATGATCCTTAGCCCCCCTCTCAATCCATTATATTCAGATCCCTAGACTTTATTTGGGCAAGTTATACCTATGGTAACCCCTTATTGATACATCTTCCACACGTATTTATTATTTTTTATATATACAATTTTTTTGTATCATTTTTGTAATTTGATTTGTTAACATTTGTATAGTTCACTTTTCTGTAATTTATCGATGTGGTATTTGACACATGATTCAATTGTGTAATTCCTCTATTCTTTGATGTTATATTTATAGATCTACTAGATCTATCTGGTATATATCTGTCCCCCTGGGCTGATCCCAATATGGACCATTCTCTGATTTTTATTTGTGTTCATTATTTTTAACTTATTCTCATATCAGTATTTATATGATTAATTGTATTCTTATTCTATCATAATAAATATTTAAGTTTTATAATCATTTGAATCATCGATCCAGTTTATTCATAATATTGCCTTATTGGTATATTAAATTTGTCCCAATTATTTGGTCTCATTTTTACAATTGGCCCTGCCATTTTCTTTTAAACCTGTGTAATACTTTAGCCTTTGGCGCTCCTATACTTCATCACACTCATGATCCACCACCCCATTAAGAGTGGAATCCTCCAGCGCCAACGATATGGCCATGCGGAACCGTGTTGTAACCTCTGGAGGAAACAGGCCACCCTCCAGAGAAGGATAAGCCACGTTTGGGTTACCTGCATGCGTAGTAAGATTTGGTTGTAAGGAACGTGCCTCGCGGGAAACAGAATCCCCAAAGGTGGATGGCTCAGCGGGCCCCTGGTTCCCCGATCCCGAGGAACGGAGCACTCTAAAACGGCATTCGGAACATAACTGATGGATATGTATCACCCGGGCCAATTCATATTTTTCGCAACAAGTAGAATCAGAATCAGAGACATCTGTCTCCAAAAAATCAGAATCCTCCATAACTGGGATATTGATAAAAAATGGACCAATAAGAAAAATGGAAACGGCACCTTACACCCCCAATGCCTGGGGAACTCACCACCTCCTATGAACCAGACACCAGCGAAACAGAATTTCTCCGTCACCACAGGGTCAGGAATGCGGAAATGGAGAGCCAAAACGTGACCACGCCAGGTCACAAGGTGTATCGTGCAGTCCATGAAAAAGCACGCCCGACCGTAAAGGCTGCGTCACTTGCAACAGGCCGTTATGTTCCGAAATATCCATGACCCCAAATAGCAATACACATTAGCAGACAGAATCATATAACAAACATGATTAAACCCCCCCTGTTCAATAACCCTCCTCAGGAGATATTAACCCTTGATTCCAAAATACAAAGAAGTCTCACTGAGACCCTGTATTTAAGTTATTCCCGCGAGGCTGTAGCCTCTCGGATAAACTGTTGAAATTACAATACATCCATAATGAAAGTAAAATGAAACGATCTTACCAGAATCTACGCCGTGGAACAGGAACACGGTTCTTCAAGTGTGACAGATAGTAGAGTCGCTTCTGCCATGGACTTAGAGAAGAAAGCAGGCAGCAAAACTCGTTAACGCTGATTGCTTGTGGAGGAGTTAATCTGAGTCGGGATGGTTTCGCAGGAAGACTCTCCTTGCATCTCCAGACTCTAACTTTCATCCATGCTCTCACTGAGAGGCTGACAGGACTACTTAAAACTCCAGTCCCATTCCGAAGAATACTACCCTCTATAAGAGACTATCGAAAAAACTTCTGACACTTTTCTGCCAACTTCCTGGGACAAAAGGCAAAGAATGACTAGGGATGGGGGAAGTGGGAGAGGTATTTAAGCCTTTGGCTGGGGTGTATTTGCCTCCTCCTGGTGGCCAGGTTCTGAATTCCCAAAAGTAATGAATGTAGCTGTGGAGTCCGTTTATGAAGAAAATTATGTTTTCTTTCTAAGGTGGTGATAGTTCCCACAAGTAAGGATTTTCGTGGACTAATACCCAAACTGTGAAGTCCACAAAGGAAATGGGTAGGAAGAAGGAAAGGCAGGCACCTAGTTACTAGGAACCACATACTGAAGGACCCTTCTTCCAAAAGTTTTCTACACCGAGACAAACCCATCAAAAGTATTGGAAAATACGGAAAAACCTCAAAGTTTGAAACCTCCTAATTGTTCTCTACTGAAATCTCATTCTTGAAACCCAAGAAGTAGACACAGAACAATCCAAAGAGCTGATACATAAAGGCCGAAGACCGTACCCCCTCCAAATAAGTTACAAGAATTAAAAGTTACAAATAACAGAAGCCGTTTTGTGGCACTTACGATAACAGAAAAATGCAACAAGCAAGAGAGTAGACTGCCTAAATTCTTTGAAGTCTTTAAAGAAAAAGGTGAACGCTTTGCCTACCTCCAGAGCTAGGAATCTTCGCATAGACAATTTGGGGATATAGCTTCCCAAATGTAGCTTCCGGAGGCAATTTAGAATTCTGTAGTGAGTGATGCAACAGATGATAGGGGACTTTTACAGTTGGCCTGGGTAGAGAAAGTAAGGCAGAAATTTGACAAACTGACTTGTGGCAATGGTGGTATCCTAGGTCAGTGCTACGTTTAAAGTCACTGAGCTCATCAATTTGACTCATTGTACTGTCAAGCTTTGTCTATGGAGATTTCATGGCTTTGCGTTGGATTTTATGCTCCTGTTACCAATGGATATGACTGAAACATCTGAACATCTTAATAAGTGGGGGTGTCCACATACTTTTGGCCATATAGTGCATACCACAGAGTAAACCTTCAGAAGTCTGAAGTGATATTTTTAAAGTTCCCATAATTAGTAATCCACAATTTTAAGAGATACATTCAATGAAAGTGGGGCTAAATAAATTATGAAACTATATTAAAATCCCAGTGTGTTTACTAACCCCTTAAATTATTTTTCTGCTCATATAAATTTCCATAATTGGCCTTAGCATGGGATACTGCTTAAGATAAACAAGTTTTTAACCTACGATAATTTAGTTACAACATGGGGTGGAATTATTTAATTAAACTAAAAGAACTCAATATTTAACAACTTTATGTTATATATTAGAGAGACTGGCTTGTTAATGAATTAATCTGTGGCCAATTAGGTAAATCCTCAAAATCTGGCCTATGATAAAATCTGGCCTATTTATGAGTATCACATTACAAATTTTTTAGAAAATGGCTCTAATCCTTGGAATGGAACCTGCAATTTTCAGCAGTAATCAGGTGTCAGATTAATTCTTGTGTGCTGGCATATTGCTTCCCGTGATGAATTAATCCCTACCAGATGATATAACCTTAACCTCTTTGCTGTCATAGGGACTTGTGAGTGCAGATTAAAGGGATACTAAACCAAAAAAATGTATTTAATGATTCAGATAGAGCATGCAATTTTAAGCAACTTTCTAATGTATTCCTATTATCAATGTTCTTTATATTCTTGCTATCTTTATTTAAAAAGCTGGAATCAAAAGCTTAGCAGCCGGCCCATTTTTGGTTCAGAACCTGGGTTACTCTTGCTTATTGGTGGATAAATGTAGCCCACCAATAAGCAAGCGCTATCCAGGGTGCTGAACCTAAAATGGGACGGTTTCTAAGCTTTACATTCCTGCTTTTTAAAATAAAGATAGCAAAAGAACAAAGAAAATTTGATAATAGGAGTAAAATTAGAAAGTTGCTTAAATCGCATGCTCTTTCTGGATCATGAAAGAAAATATGTGTGTTTAGTATCCCTTTAACTCTATGTGACACTAGGGAGGCTTATTGAGTTTCTTTATAAAGGATCACCCAGACAGTGGCACATGCAGCATAAATATTCACCCCTCTAAAAACACACAAAACAAGAAAGTGCTACTGTATCAGCATGATTATAATGATAAGAAATGTTCATACCAAAGGAATGACATCAAGAAGGAACACCAGCAAAGTGCAAATCTCGGACACTGATGGAGCTTGTCCCACATAACGTTCACCACGAGTGTTATTACTTTGTCTTCTAAAATGGAAAATAATTAGGAGCACATTGAAGTGGCTAAAAACTAAGAAAAATAAAACACTAATTTAAAATACTAACAAAATAAAAGATACAAACACCTCAACTGCTCATTTTAAATGCAAATATGAGATTTTTAGTACTGTAATCCTATAATCCATCTGGAGCAAGTGACTGGTGCACATGTTTGTCACATTTCAGGCACAAGAAAAGATATAAAAAAACTTTTAAACATTTAAAATTATCTTATGCTGCTTAATGGCCGTTTGCATTGGAATGGAATGTAAAAAGACTGATTATTTCATTATTGCTATTTATTGTTATTGCTGTATTGGTCTCAGATTGCATATTCTTTGAATAAATTTAAAGACACCTTTAAATGGAGCAAATCATTTTTAAAAAAATCAAGATGTTGCCTTACAAGCCTATTAGCCAATGAGCATTAGAAGGAAGTACATAATACTAAAGTATTCATTTCAATCTAAATAGAAAGAGCTTTTATATGTTTAATAGAAGTGTATACAGCACTTTGTCCCTTAAAATATATTTACATTTAAGCCTCTTGGCTATAACCCCCCATGGCATTCAAAGGGCAAAGAGTGAATGAGTGTTTACCGGAAGCAGTCCTCAAAGCAAGTAGTCATATAATCCCACAGGAAATCTGTGCTTAGAGATGTGATTAGAAGGTTGACAGTTTTTACAATCTCAGATGCATTCTTGTTTTCTTTAATTGCACTGTAAGAAAAGATGTGAAATTATCTAACACAAAGCAATTTAAATATGAAAATTGTACTTGGTATTGTAATTGTATTTATCATAGTTACAATGTGAGGAAAGAAAAAAAAATTGCATTAATGTGTTTACCTTATAAGCTGGCTGCCTGTCTGACCGTAGCTCAGCTTCATGTCTGTGCCGAGAGCATCCCTGCAGTATGCATAAAAAGCTCGAATCACTTCCAAAAACAAGTCTCCAACAATTGGAGGACCTGAAAGAAGATCAAAAAACTAGAAATTTTCACCAAAATATAGTATGTTCTCTATCTTGACCCACATCCCTGGATAATACCTGCCAGTGAGAAACCCTCCCCAAAGGGGCATGGACACAACTGCCCACTACCCTAGTTACTTGAATAAAGGTAACTTTTAGGCAGTACTCCCTACTACTCCTAGAGATGTCCAGCCTAATAGGTGGTCAAGGAAAAATGGGAGGGAGCCTGGTAGGTATTACCCAGGGATATGGGTCAAGATATAGAAATTACTATATTTTGGTGAAAATTTCTAGTTATCTTGACCCTCCCTGGTAGTAATAACTACCAGTGAGAAGAATGAAGAGCAATAGAAATACAAGGGTGGGATAAAAAATAAAAAAAAAGACAGAAACCCCAAAAAGGTACTGCAAAATATCAAAGTATTTTATTAAGATACCACTGAAGACAGGATTTTACGACCAAATTTATCATTTTGTAATGAGAGATAAACCTATATTGTGCAGTTTTCAAACTGCAGCTTGGTAGATATCCTCAGGAGTTGCACCAGCATCCAAAGCCCAAGACGTAGCAACGGCCCTGGTTGAATGTGCCTTCTGGAACCTGTTCACCCCTCTGCTTGTATGCTCTGATGATGGCTTGAACTATCCAGCTAACAGAAGCTTGACAAATTCTAGGCCCTTTAGGAATGATTAATAAGCGATCTGACTTGCGATTGGACCGTGCCCTCTTAACATAGATATGCACCGAACAACATCCAGACGATACAAAAGGTTTACCTTGAAATTGCTGACTTTCTGGACAAAAAGATGACAAAAACAAAATTTATGCTTACCTGATAAATTTATTTCTCTTGTGGTGTATCCAGTCCACGGATCATCCATTACTTGTGGGATATTCTCCTTCCCAACAGGAAGCTGCAAGAGGATCACCCACAGCAGAGCTGTCTATATAGCTCCTCCCCTAACTGCCAACCCCCAGTCACTCGACCGAAGACAAGCAAGAGAAAGGAGAAACTATAGGGTGCAGTGGTGACTGTAGTTTAAAAATAAAAAACACCTGCCTTAAAATGACAGGGTGGGCCGTGGACTGGATACACCACAAGAGAAATAAATTTATCAGGTAAGCATAAATTTAGTTTTCTCTTGTAAGGTGTATCCAGTCCACGGATCATCCATTACTTGTGGGATACCAATACCAAAGCTATAGGACACGGATGAAGGGAGGGACAAGGCAGGCGCTTAAACGGAAGGCACCACTGCCTGTAAGACCTTTCTCCCAAAAATAGCCTCCGAAGAAGCAAAAGTATCAAATTTATAGAATTTAGAAAAAGTATGAAGCGAAGACCAAGTCCCCGCCTTACAAATCTGTTCAACAGAAGCCTCATTCTTAAAAGCCCATGTGGAAGCTAACGCTCTAGTAGAATGAGCTGTAATTATTTCAGGAGGCTGCTGGCCAGCAGTCTCATAAGCTAAGCGGATTATACTCCTTAGCCAAAAAGAAAGAGAAGTTGCCGAAGCCTTTTGGCCTCTCCTCTGTCCAGAGTAGACAACAAACAATGCAGATGTTTGACGAAAATCTTTAGTAGCTTGTAAATAAAACTTTAAAGCACGAACCACGTCAAGATTGTGTAATAGATGTTTCTTCTTTGAAGAAGGATTAGGACACAGTGACGGAACAACAATCTCCTGATTGATATTTTTATTAGATACCACCTTAGGTAGAAAACCAGGTTTGGTACGTAACACTACCTTATCTGCATGGAAAATGAGATAAGGGGAATCACATTGTAAAGCAGATAACTCCGAAACTCTTCGAGCAGAGGAGATAGCTACTAAAAACAGAATTTTCCAGGATAAGAGCTTAACATCTATGGAATGCAAAGGTTCAAACAGAACCCCTTTAAGAACTTTAAGAACTAAATTTAAACTCCATGGCGGAGCAACAGGTTTAAACACAGGCTTCATTCTAACCAGAGCCTGAGAAAACGCCTGAACATCTGGAACCTCAGCCAGACGTTTGTGCAAAAGAATAGACAGAGCAGAAATCTGTCCCTTTAAGGAACTAGCTGACAAACCCTTCTCCAATCCTTCTTGGAGAAAGGATAATATCCTAGGAATCCTGACTTTACTCCATGAGTAACCCTTCGATTCACACCAGTGAAGATATTTACACCATATCTTATGATAGATTTTCCTGGTTACAGGCTTTCGAGCCTGAATTAAGGTATCAATGACCGACTCGGAGAAACCACGCTTTGATAAAATCAAGCGTTCAATCTTCAAGCAGTCAGACGCAGAGAAATTAGATTTGGATGGTTGAAAGGACCCTGAAGTAGAAGGTCCTGTCTCAGCGGCAGAGTCCATGGTGGAAAGGATGACATGTCCACCAGATCTGCATACCAAGTCCTGCGTGGCCACGCAGGTGCTATCAAAATCACCGAAGCTCTCTCCTGCTTGATCTTGGCAATCAGACGAGGGAGCAGAGGAAACGGTGGAAACACATAAGCCAGGTTGAAGGACCAAGGCGCTGCTAGAGCATCTATCAGTGCTGCCTTGGGATCCCTGGACCTGGATCCGTAACAAGGAAGATTGGCGTTCTGACGAGACGCCATGAGATCCAGTTCTGGTTTGCCCCAAAGTTGAATCAACTGTGCAAATACCTCCGGATGGAGTTCCCACTCCCCCGGATGAAAAGTCTGTCGACTTAGAAAATCCGCCTCCCAGTTCTCTACTCCTGGGATATGGATAGCTGATAGATGGCAAGAGTGAACCTCTGCCCATAGAATTATCTTTGAAGCCTCCAACATTGCTAGGGAACTCCTTGTTCCCCCTTGATGGTTGATGTAAGCTACAGTCGTGATGTTGTCCGACTGAAATCTGATGAACCTGACCGCAGCAAGCTGAGGCCAAGCCTGAAGAGCATTGAATATCGCTCTTAGTTCCAGAATGTTTATCGGAAGGATTGCCTCCTCCTGAGTCCACGAGCCCTGAGTCTTCAGGGAGTTCCAGACTGCACCCCAGCCCAGAAGGCTGGCATCTGTTGTTACTATTGTCCAATCTGGCCTGCGGAAGGTCATACCTTTGGACAGATGGACCCGAGATAGCCACCAGAGAAGAGAATCCCTGGTCTCTTGATCCAGATTTAGTAGAGGGGACAAATCTGTGTAATCCCCATTCCACTGACTGAGCATGCAGAGTTGCAGCGGTCTGAGATGTAGACGGGCAAACGGCACTATGTCCATTGCCGCTACCATTAAGCCGATTACTTCCATACACTGAGCCACTGAAGGGCGAGAAGTAGAATAAAGAACACGGCAGGAATTTAGAAGTTTTGACAACCTGGCCTCTGTCAGGTAAATCTTAATTTCTACAGAATCTATCAGAGTTCCCAGGAAGGAAACTCTTGTGAGAGGGGATAGAGAACTCTTTTCTTCGTTCACTTTCCACCCATGAGACCTCAGGAATGCCAGAACAATGTCCGCATGGGACTTGGCAATTTGAAAATTCGACGCCTGTATCAGAATGTCGTCTAGGTAAGGGGCTACTGCTATACCCCGCGGCCTTAGGACCGCCAGAAGTGACCCCAGAACCTTCGTAAAGATTCTTGGTGCCGTAACTAACCCAAAGGGAAGAGCCACAAACTGGTAATGCCTGTCTAGGAAGGCGAACCTGAGAAACCGATGATGATCTCTGTGTATCGGAATGTGAAGATAAGCATCCTTTAAGTCCACGGTAGTCATATATTGACCCTCCTGGATCATAGGTAGGATGGTTCGAATAGTCTCCATCTTGAAAGATGGGACCCTGAGAAATTTGTTTAGGATCTTGAGATCTAAGATTGGTCTGAAGGTTCCCTCTTTCATGGGAACCACAAACAGATTTGAATAGAAGCCTTGCCCCTGTTCCTCCTTTGGAACTGGGTGGATCACTCCCATAACTAGGAGGTCTTGAACACAATGTAATAATGCCTCTCTCTTTATCTGGTTTGCAGATAATTGTGAGAGGTGAAATCTTCCTTTTGGGGAAGAAGCTTTGAAGTCCAGAAGATATCCCTGGGACACAATTTCCAACGACCAGGGATCCTGGACATCTCTTGCCCAAGCCTGGGCGAAGAGAGAAAGTCTGCCCCCTACTAGATCCGTTACCGGATCGGGGGCTGATCTTTCATGCTGTCTTAGAGGCAGCAGCAGGCTTCTTGGCCTGCTTTCCTTTGTTCCAAGCCTGGTTAGGTCTCCAGACCGGCTTGGACTGGGCAAAATTTCCCTCTTGTTTTGTATTAGAGGAAGTTGAAGCTGCGCCAGTCTTGAAGTTTCGAAAGGCACGAAAATTAGTCTGTTTGGTCCTTAATTTGTTGGATCTATCCTGAGGAAGGGCATGACCTTTTCCTCCAGTAATATCAGAAATGATCTCCTTCAGTCCAGGCCCGAATAGGGTCTGCCCCTTGAAGGGAATGTTGAGAAGCTTACACTTTGAAGTAACATCAGCTGACCAGGATTTAAGCCATAACGCCCTACGCGCTTGAATAGCAAAACCTGAGTTCTTAGCCGTTAGTTTGGTTAAATGAACAATGGCGTCAGAAACAAACGAATTGGCTAGCTTAAGAGCTTTAAGCTTGTCAAGTATATCATCCAATGGGGTTTCTACCTGTAGAGCCTCTTCTAGAGACTCAAACCAGAAGGCCGCAGCAGCAGTGACAGGGGCAATGCATGCAAGAGGCTGGAGAATAAAACCCTGTTGAATAAACATTTTCTTAAGGTAACCCTCTAACTTTTCATCCATTGGATCTAGGAAAGCACAACTGTCCTCGACGGGGATAGTTGTACGCTTAGCTAGGGTAGAGACTGCTCCCTCCACCTTAGGGACCGTTTGCCATAAGTTCCGTGTAGCGGCATCTATGGGAAACATCTTCTTAAAAACAGGAGGGGGAGAGAACGGTACACCTGGTCTATCCCATTCCTTAGTAATAATTTCTGAAAACCTCTTAGGTATAGGAAAAACATCAGTGTAAACAGGCACTGCATAGTATTTATCCAATCTACACAATTTCTCTGGGACTATAATGGTGTCACAGTCATCCAGAGTAGCTAAGACCTCCCTGAGTAACACGCGGAGGTGTTCAAGCTTAAATTTAAATGTAGACATATCAGAATCAGGATGAATTATCTTTCCTGAGTCAGAAAAATCACCCACAGATAGAAGCTCTCCTTCCTCAGCTTCTGCATATTGTGAGGGGATATCAGACATAGCTACTAAAGCGTCAGAGTGCTCTGTATTTTTCCTAGCCCCAGAGCTGTCTCGCTTTCCTTGTAACCCTGGTAGTTTGGACAATACCGCTGTAAGGGTATGATCCATAACTGCCGCCATGTCTTGTAAAGTAAACGCTATGGACGTGCTAGATGTACTTGGCGCCTCTTGAGCGGGCGTCCCTTGAGCGGGAGTTATAGGTTCTGACACGTGGGGAGAGTTAGTCGGCATAACTTCCCCCTTGTCAGTTTCCTCTGGTGATAAATCTTTTAAAGCCAGAATATGATCTTTATAACTTATAGTAAGATCAGTGCATTTGGTACACATTCTAAGAGGGGGTTCCACAATGGCTTCTAAACATAACCAGGAGTTTCCTCTATGTCAAACATGTTTAACAGACTAGTAATGAGACCAGCAAGCTTTGAAAACACTTTAATTAATGTGAAAAAGCAGAATATAAAAACGGTACTGTGCCTTTAAGGGAAAAAAACAAACACAAAAACTGCAAAACAGTGAAAAAAGCAGTTAACTCTATGAAATTTTAACAGTGTATGTACTAGACTAAAATAGCATTGCACCCACTTGCAAATGGATGATTAACCCCTCAGGCTCAAAAACGAAGCAAAAAAACGGTAAAAACCGTTATAACAGTCACAGGCAAACTGCCACAGCTCTACTGTGGCTCCTACCTTCCCATAAAACGACTTTTGTAGGCACAAAAACCCTTTACAGAGGTCCAATATGTCAGGGGACTCCTTCAGGGAAGCTGGATGTCTCAGAGTTTAAAAGTTACTGCGCAATTAGAGCGCGAAAATAAAAACTACTCCTAGGAGTCAAATAACAGCCATGTGGAAAAACTAGGCCCCAAAGCAAGATTTATCACCCTTAGTAAAAAACGTTCCTTATAACTCATGTAAACGTTTAACATACTAAGTCATAAGAGCAAGTAACATAAAATTACCCTTTACTGCAAGCATGATGCCAGACGTTATTAAATCACTGCAATCAGGCTTACCTCAAATATATCAGGCACTGTCAGCATTTTCTAGACTTCTTATCTCTCTAGAAATAAATATACTAAACATACCTCAAGGCAGTTGATTCTGCAGGCTGTTCTCCCAGCTGAAGTTTTCCCATACTCTTCAGTCATGTGTGAGAACAGCAGTGGATCTTAGTTACAACCTGCTAAGATCATCAAAAACCTCAGGCAAAACACTTCTAATTTCTGCCTGAGGTAAAAATAGTACAACTCCGGTACCATTTAAAATAAACTTTTGATTGAAGATAAACTACACTAAGTCACCACATCTCTCTAGCTACTTCCCTTGTCGAGAGCTGCAAGAGAATGACTGGGGTTTGGCAGTTAGGGGAGGAGCTATATAGACAGCTCTGCTGTGGGTGATCCTCTTGCAGCTTCCTGTTGGGAAGGAGAATATCCCACAAGTAATGGATGATCCGTGGACTGGATACACCTTACAAGAGAAATAATGTCCTGATTCTTATGAAAGCTGGAAACAACCTTTGGGTAGGAATTCCGGCACTGTTCTCAAAACAACCTTATCTTGATGAAATGAAAGGCATGATTCTCTGACAGAAAGAGCCTGGAGTTCAGAGACTTGGCGAGAAGATATAATAGCTACCAAAAATAGTCTTGAGTGTTAAAAATCAGAAAGAAACTTCATATAATGGTTCAAATAGTGATTCCAATAAAGCTTCCAGATCAAAGGATGGAATAGTCAATCTACTTTAAGATTGAATATGAGACTAGGTCTGGAATTATTGAATAATCAAAGGATCTTGAGCCCATCTATTTCCAAAAATTGCAGATATTGCCGAAACCTGAACTTTGAGAGTTCTAGCACCAAGACCTTAAAGAAAACCATTGTGCAAAAATTCAGGCAGCTGCTAAAGTTGAATTGAATATTGTAGAAGCTTGATGCTTAACCATCCAAGAGGAAAAACTAGAATCCTTCCTGGTCTGCAACAGGGAATCAACCACTGGACTGGAAATATTTAGCTGGCAGAGTCGGGAGATCTCAGCAACCATGCCGTCAACTTGAATATTTGAGGACCCTGACACAGCATATACCAAGAAACTGGAAGGTGCCATGGAAGAAGAATTGCCAGATCCTGAATTAGAAGAAAACCAGGGCCTGCAAGGCCAAAAAGGAAGGATTAGAATGAATGTTGCCTTCGACATTCAAATTATTTTTAAAAACAGAGGAATTAGAGGGATTGGGGGAAATACTTAAATCAGTCTGAACTGCCACTCCTGTAATAGGGCATCCACCCCTAATGCTTTGAGATGTTGGCTGATTACTGAAACTTTGGAACTTGATTGTTGTTCTTGGAGGCCATGAGGTCTATGTCTGGAATCCCCCAACTGCTGGTAATCATCTGGAATAATCTCCTGTTGAGTTTCCACTCTGTTTGTGAAATCTTCTTTCTGCTCAGAAAATCTGCTGTAATGTTCTTTTGTCCTGGAACATGAACATATGTTATGAACGTAACATTGCGCAGTGACCAAACCAATATTGGAGTGATCTCCTTCAAAACGGACTGATTTCTTGTTCCACCTTGAAATTGAATATAGGCGGTCATAGTTCTTTTGTCTGACAGAAACTTTACTGCTTTCCCTTTCAGCTGATTCTGGAAATGAAGAAGTGCCAAATAGACAGCTCGGAGTTCCAATAGATTGGATGGAAGAATCTGAACTTGTCTCTCCCAAGTTGCTTGAGCTTAAGTTTGGCTGCAAAAGGCTCCCCAGCTGAGCTTGCTGGTGTCCATTTGAAGAAGAATCCAATTTGGCTCCTTTAAAGGTAGACCCATATATTTTGAGCTTGTATCCACCAATAAAGAGACTCTTAAACCCTCCAGAAATGGGATCTGAAATGACAGACTGGAATTTCTTCTGCAATACTTCAGGAAGTGACACTGAAAAGAATGCATTCTCCATCTTGGCCATCTGGCAACATGGATCACATAAGCCATGTTGGCTAAAAAAAAACTTCATCCACTAATGAGCCATTAGAGACTAGATATGTAGTTAAGGAAGGGATACCACCCATTTGAGAGTGCCAAAGTGAGTTCCCAGAAATACAAGGTTTTGAAAAGGAGTTAGATTACTCTTCTTGAAATTTATAATCCATCCATGATCTTAAAGAAATTGAAGCAGATTTTTTTTGTGTAGATTTGCTTGATGTAGAGAATTGGCAATAAGGAGTACATCTTCTAGGTAGTGTATGTCAAACAAACCTCTTAAGCAAAGTTGTGCTACAAAATGAATCAAAACCTCCTTAAAGACTCTTGGAACTGTTGACATTCCGAAAGGCAGGGCTGCACACTTAAAATGTTGATTACCCACTAAGAGCCTCAGGAACTTTCTATTTGCTTCTGCAACAGGAATGTGAAAATAAGCACCCTTAAGATCCACTGAAAGAAAGAAATACACAGAAGAAATGCACCTAAAGGCATAAAATGACTGAAAGAGTTGTTTCCATTTTGAAAGTCTGAACCATCAGAAAGAAATTTAACTTCCCTAGATCCAGTATTGCTCTCCAAGTTTCATCCTTCTTTATTAGAAAGAGATGAGAGTAAAATCCATGATTGTGATGATTAACAGGAACTTCCTGAATAAACTGTTCTTTTAACAGCTTGTTGACAAACTGATGAATTTCTTCTAATTTAATTGGAACTTTTGGGAGTGGAGATTTCCCCAAGTATGGTAAGTGAGGCTTCTCCTTGAATTCCAAATAGTAACCTGTTGCCAGAAGATTGAGGACCAATCTATCGGAAATTATGGTTGCCCAAACCTCTCTGAAGTTTAAAAGTCTGCCTCCAACCAGAGGAGCCTGGGCAGGCAAGCCATCATAACTTCTGAGACTGTTGGTGTGGAAAGGGCTTTTCACATCCTCTGAGTCTAAGACTTCCACTCCTAGGAACAAAAGGAATCCTTTCTAGGTGAAAACTTGAAATTTTGATAAGATTGTAAGCTTGCACGAGAATAGAGCACTCAATTCCCCTTGTATTTCTTTAATACATTTTGTCCTTTGTCTTAAAAATTTTGTATCATCGTCGTCTTTTTTTTTTCTTTAAGTTTTTATTTAGCTTTATTGTGATTATAGTAAAATTATACAAAGGTTGGAGACGCAGCTCCTAGTATGAGACAATGAGATTATAAGAATAAACAGTGAGGCCAATTCAATCTTAATAGAATAACATTAGTAATAGTGACATAAAGATCACAACCAAAAGTAATATACTTGTCTGACTGGAGTATATACCTCATTGTATTGAATATTTTCCCCCTAATGATCTAAAATTGTAAATTGGGATGTTATGGTTGGGAGAGAGTAATGGTAATGCTATGTGTTCCCCAGGGCCTTGATTTAGCATTTTTTTAAGATAGGACTACCATGTTGTTGTCATTTCTGTATATGTATCCATCATCATTGTATTTTTATCTTTGTACCCATGGACAGTGCTGCAGAATTTGTTGGCACTTTATGAAGAAGAAGGTTGCCTGTGAGCAAAAGAAACATTTCTTTGCACTTAAGAAGCATTCAGGAGTAAAGGGCTCTTACCTCCAGACCTCTTAGATATAAGAAGGTCTAATCGTTTACAAAACCGCATATCTCCTTCAAATGGTAGGCCCAGAAGATTAACTTTGAAACCAGGATCAGCCTCCCAATGCCATAGAGATCTTGCATTAAAGGGATACTTTCATGATTCAGATAGAGCATGCAGATAGAGCATGCAATGTTAAGCAACTTTCTAATTTACTCCTATTATCAATTTTTCTATGTTCTCTTGCTATCTTTATTTGAAAAAGAAGGCATCTAAGCTAAGGAGCCAGAACATTTTCAGTTTTAGGACCCTGGACAGCACTTGTTTATTGGTGAGTGCATTTAGCCACCAATCAGAAAGCACAACCCAGGTTGTGAACCAAAAATGGGCTGAATTCTAAGCTTACATTCTTGCTTTTCAAATAAAGATAGCAAGAGAATTAATCAAAATTGATTATAGGAGTAAATTAGAAAGTTGCTTAAAATTGCATGCTCTATCTGAAAAGTGCATAATTATATAACATTAGCTTAGCACCAGCTTTGTAAAGCAAAGGGTTAAATAAATATTTTACAACGAAAACAGATCGCCGCTCCTGGCTCCACTGAGCAGGTCTGTTTTCTTCTCCTTAGCACATTGAGGGCTCTTTGTCTAGTCACAGCACGCCCAATCACGCTATTAAACTCAATGTAGCTCGAACCTGCTTTGGTCTGGTAGCGGGAGCAAGCTACATTGAGTTTAATAGCGCGATCGGGACGGCTGTGATTAGACAGCGTGCCGCGGTGTGCTTAGGAAAAGAAAACAGACCCGCTCAGTAGAGCAAGGAGCGGTGTTCTGTTTTCATTGTAAAATATTATCCAACCCTTTGTTTTATAAAGCTGGCGCCAAGCTAATGTTATATAATTCTGCACTATGTGCAGAATTATATAACATTATTTTATAGGTTTACTGCCCCTTTAAGCTCTAACATCCCAGAAACAGCAAAGAGACAAAATGAAGTTACTTTCTTAAAATCTGAAAGAAAAGGCAACATTTTAAGTGCTTCAGGCAGAGAATCAGAAACATTGTCACACCAGATATCAGGTGCTTCAAGCACAGAGAACATACCCAAAAGAGGATAAACACAGCACCCTGAAAAAGAAAAAGTCCTTTTTTCAAAATTTCCTCCATTTTTCTAGCCATTAAATCTTTAAAATTACCAGCAGCATCAGTAGTGAAAATCATCTTTTTAGATAATCTTGCAATGGCAGCATCCACCTTAGGTGGAGAGGAGTATGCAAATATTTATTTAAAGGGAAAAGACAAAAACTTTCTCCAGTATCCCAAATTGTTTCTTAGGCTTAGAGGAATTATTTAAGTAAACTGACTTAATGGATTCAAACACTGGAAAATACATGCTTGTTTCTGAAATAGATTTAAACCAGTAAGCAATAGGCTGTTCATTTTCAACAGCCAAAATCTCTCTGATACATCTGATAAAATCACACAGTGTGACAGAATCAAATGAAATTGGTGAATCAACTTCAGGCAAAATTCCCTATCAGAGACAGAATCAAATTTGTGTAAACAATCAGAGGATTCCTTTAGGACAGAAAAGCTATCATCATAAATTTGCCCAATGCAAGTTTTACATAACTTTCTCCTGCCAGCAAGGGTACAAGTGGGCTGAGGATCAGAACTAAAAAAAACAAGCCAGTATAAGGACTAATCCATATGAAAGCCCCAAGCAGTAAAAAACACACTGTGCACATACTGAAAAAATACACATAACTCATGTTCATATCAGAGTATCATTCTCCATGTTAGCATTTGCTGGGATAAAATGCAGGCAAAAAAGGCAAAATCCATTTGCCAAGGCATTCCAATCAATGAAAAGCAGCATAGCCAAATAAACTTACATGCAGAGTAAACGAAGCTGCAGGAAGGCACAAAGATTTAACACCAAACATCCAGAAAAACCTTTGTCGGATTTACAGCAAGCAAAAAAGAGATTTGTTGTGTTAAAACCCATGCAAAGGATTTTAAAAAATGAGCACGTGCACTGGAAGTAGATGGCGGCCCCCAAAGGAAAACTCTGTACGGAGCATCCACTACTGCACACCGAGTCAGTGCTCCTTAGGAAAAACTAAATTTATGCTTACCTGATAAATGTATTTCTTTCCAGATATGGTGAGTCCACGGCTTAAGTAATTACTGTTGGGAATATCACTCCTGGCCAGCAGGAGGAGGCAAAGAGCACCACAGTTAAACTGTTAAGTATCACTCCCTTACTTACAACCCCCAGTCATTCAACCGAAGGGAAATGGAAAAAAAGGAGTAACACAAGGTGTAGAGGTGCCTGAGGTTATAGTCAAAAGAACAACCGTCTTTAAAAAAAAAAAAAAAGGCACTCCAAAACAGAAGGCACCATCGCTTGAAAAACCTTTCTCCCAAAAGAAGCCTCAGCCGAGGCAAAAGTATCAAATTTGGAAAATTTGGAAGAAGTATGTAGAGAAGACCAAGTTGCAGCCTTGCAAATTTGTTCCACAGAAGCTTCATTTTTGAAAGCCCAAGAAGAGGAAACAGCTCTTGTGGAATGAGCCGTAATTCTCTCAGAAGGCTGCTGACCAGCAGTCTCATAAGCCAAACGAATACCTTGTATCCAAAAAGAAAAATTAGTAGCAGTAGCTTTCTGACCTTTATGTTTCCCAGAGAAACAGACAAAGAGGGCAGAGGACTGGCGAAAATTCTTAAGTCGCCTGTAAGTAAAATTTAAGAGCACGTACAACATCCAAATTGTGTAACAAACGTTCTTTGGAAGAAGGATTAGGACACAGAGAGGGAACAACAATTTCCTTATTGTTATTTCTATTAGAAACAACCTTAGGAAGGAAACCTAACTTAGTACAAAGAACCGCCTTATCGGCATGAAAAATAGGATAAGGGGAATCACACTGCAGAGCTGAGAGTTCCGAGACTCTTCGAGCAGAAGAGATGGCAACAAGAAACAAAACCTTCCAAGATAACTTAATGTCTACAGAATGCAACGGTTCAAACGGAGCCAGCTGTAATACTTTAAGAACAAGGTTAAGGCTCCAAGGAGGATCAACAGACTTAAAGACAGGCCTGATTTTGACCAAGGCCTAACAAAAAGATTGCACATCTGCCAAAAGTTTATGTAGTAAAACAGATAAAGCAGAAATCTGACCCTTCAGGGTACTGACTGACAATCCCTTCTCCAGGCCTTCCTGAAGAAAACATAAAATTCTAGAAATTCTAATTCTACTCCAAGAGTAGCCCTTGGATTAACACTAAGAAAGATATTTACGCCATATCTTATGGTAAATCTTTCTAGTAACAGGCTTGCGAGCCTGAATCATGGTCTCAATGACCGACTCAGAAAAACCACGCTTAGACAGAAATAAGCGTTCAATCTCCAAGCAGTCAGCTTCAGAGAAACGAGATTTGGATGAAGGAAGGGACCCTGAATCAGGAGGTCCTTCCTCAGAGGTAGTCTCCAAGGTGGGAGAGATGACATCTCCACTAGGTCTGCAAACCAGATCCTGTGAGGCCACGCAAGGGCTATTAGAATCACCGACCCCCTCTGCTGTTTGATACGAGCAATGACTCGTGGAAGGAGAGCAAACGGAGGAAACAGGTATTCCAACCTGAAAACCCAGGGAACCGCCAGAGCATCTATCAGAACGACCTGCAGATTTCTTGACCTTGAACCATACCTTGGAAGCTTGGCGTTCTGATGGGACTTACTCAGATCTAACTCCGGCACCCCCTATTTATGGGCTATGCTAGAAAACATCTCTGGATGGAGTTCCCACTCCCCGGGATGAAAAGTTTGTCTGCTCAGAAAATCTGCTACCCAGTTGTCTACTCCTGGAATGTGCAGGGCAGATAGACAGCAATTGTGGGTCTCTGCCCACTGAAGAATCTGAGTAACCTCCTTCATGGCTAAGGAACTCCGAGTTCCTCCCTGATGATTGATGTAAGCCACAGAGGTTACCTGATAAACTGGGCTGAGGACAACTAAGGCCAAGCCAATAGAGCATTGTTAATCACCCTCAACTCCAAGATGTTAAAAGGAAGAGCAGACTCCTCCCGAGTCCAAAGGCCCTGAGCTTTTAACGAGTTCCAGACTGCTCCCCAGCCCAGCAAGCTGGAGTCTGTGGTCACGATCACCCAGGAAGGTTTTCGAACGCATGTGCCATGAGACAGATGTTCCTGAGAAACCCACCACGGAAGAGAATACCTTGACGACTGATCTAACTCTATTCTCTGAGATAGATCCGCATACGGTCGGCATTCCATTGTCTGAGCATGCACAACTGGAGAGCTCTGAAATAGAATCGAGCAAAAATTATGTCCATGGAAGCCACCATCAGACAGATTACCTTTATACATCGAGCCACTGAAGGATGAGCAGTAGCCTGAAGAGAGAAGCGAGAAGAAATAATTTTGTTTTCCTGACCTCTTTCAGAAAAATCTTTATTAATAGAGAATCTATTACAGTCCCTAAGAACACTACTCTTGTAGCAGGGGAAAGGGAGATTTTTTCCACATTCACATTCAATCCGTGGGAATGAAGAAAAGACAACAATATCTCTGCGTGAGATTTTGCTTGTTGAAAAGATGGCGCCTGAACCAATATGTCGTCCAGGTAGGGTGCCACAGCAATTCCACAAGAACAGATCACTGCCAAAAGAGCCAACAGAACCTTTGAAAACATTCTGGGAGCCGAGGCTAGACCAAATGGAAGGGCCACAAACTAGAAATGTTTGTCCAGAAAGGCAAATCTCAGGAATCTGTGATGGTCCCTGTGAATAGGAACATGGACATATGCATCCTTTAGGTCTATGATTGTCATGAACTGACCCTCTTGTACTAAAGGAAGAATGGAGCATATAGTCTCCATCTTGAAGGATGGAACTTTAAGAAACTTGCTTATACACTTCAAGTCTAGAAAGTTCCCTCTTTTTTGTGAACCACAAATAGGTTGGAGCAGAACCCAAGACCCTATTCTTGCACTGGAACTGGAACTATCACTCCCAGGGAGGAAAGATGTTATATACATTTCAAGAACGCCTCTCTCTTTATCTGGTCTGCAGATAATCTTGAGAGATGAAATCTGCCTCTGGGAGGAAAAGTCTTGAATTCCAATTTGTAACCCTGGGATACTATGTCCACAGTCCAGGGAATTCTCATATACAGGATTGAGATATCGGGGCAAACCCTTCATGCTGATTTGGAACCAGATGCGGGGTTCTTTGATTGTTTCCCCTTGTTCCAAGACTGATTAGGTTTCCAAGAAGACTTGGATTGTTCCTGCTTGGAAGAAGAAGTGGAAGGCTTTCCTCTGAAGTTACGAAAGGAACAAAAATTACTCTGACGTCCTTTAGGCCTATTCTTCTTATCTTGAGGTAGAAAAGACCATTTTCCACCTGTAATATCAGAGATAAATTCTGCCAAACCGGTTTCAAACAAGGTTTTGCCCTTGTAAAGAATCACCAGAAGCTTGACTTTAGAGTAAACGTCTATAGGCCAGGATTTCAACCATAACGGGCTAGAACAGCGAAACTAGAAGTTTTAGCTCCTAGTCTAACAACCTGTAAAATGGCATCTGCAATAAAAGAATTGGCAAATTTAAGAGCTTTAATCCTATCTTGAATTTCATCCAAGGAAATTTAAGAGCTTTAATCCTATCTTGAATTTCATCCAAGGAATCAGACAAGGCATCGAAACAATAAGATGCCATACTAGTCACAGTGGCAATACACACAGCAGGTTTCCATTGGATACCTTGATGAACATAAATCTTTTTCAAATAAGCCTCCAGCTTCTTGTCCATCGGATCCTTAAAAGAGCAGCTATCTTCAATAGGAATAGTGGTTCTCTTAGTCAGAGTGAAAATGGCCCCACCAACTTTGGGTACAGTATACCAAGGGTCTTTATTGGAGTACTCTACAGGAAACATTTTCTTAAAAATGGGAGACGGGGAAAAAGACACCCCTGGTTTCTCCCATTCCTGTGAGATAATCTCCCTTGCACGGTCCGGCACAGGAAAAACCTCTGAAGTGGAAGGTACATCAAAGAAACTATTAAGTTTACTAGATTTCTTAGGAGTGACAACTACAGGGGTATCGGAGTCATATAAAGTTGCTAAAACCTCCTTTAACAATACACAAAGGTGTTCAAGCTTAAATCTGAAGGATACCAACTCAGTCTCAGAAGGAGGAATTATAAAAATGCCTGGGACATGCAAAAGGCTATCCTATGGAAAAAGTAACATGTGATATGGGTAGATTTGATGGGGCTTTTTGGTTCTTATCTACCGTCAAATTCTATGTTTCTATACTGTCCGAATCGGAGATTTCACCCTGAGAAAGTCACGATGTATCTTCCTCATCAGACTTATGAAAAAGGGCAACTTGGGAAGCAGAACTGAGGACAGGCACCTTCTTGTCTGAATTTCTAGATTTCCTATTGCTTTTTCCCTGTAATTTGGGAATGGCAGCTAATGCCACAGATACCGCTGAAGATACCTGGGCAGCAATTTGGCTTTTAAATAAACTCCACTAGGAGTTATAGAGGAACCGCAGGTTACTGCATGTGACACCAGAGGCTTGGGACATAGCAGGAGAAAGCTGACGTATTATTTTAACAGCATCATCCTGAGAGACATTAGACTCAAAAATGTTACCTTTATTTTGCAAGATTTTCTTGACACATGAAGAACAAAATTGCATAGGAGCTGCAATTTGTGCATCTAAACATAATAAGCATGAATTCATGAGAGCAGGCTCTTGCTCCATATCAGACATGTTGTGAAACAGTAAATAAACTTGTACAGATAAGTTTCAAAGATTTTAATATTCAATTAAAATAAGCCAAGGAAAAAATACACTTTCAATTTTATCCCAAATTAGAATCGATCCCCAGCTAAAATTTAGTAATAGACTGATATCATTTTTTTAGGGCCTATACCGAGTATTGACCACATTTCAGGCCGATAACCGATAATCTGTACATTTAAAGTTTTGAAAAATCAACACAATTTCTACACAAATCTGGTATAAACTGAAAATGCTTATTACAATTTTAAACATTAAAAAGTAAACAACTGGGAAAAATAAAGTGCTTAAAAATTAACTTAAATTGCTTCCCAAAACATAGAAAAATTGCATAAATCCCTTTTAAAATGCACACTGATATAAAATTAAGTTTAAGTCTCTACTGCAAAGCTAGACACAACACGATTTCTTCAGTACTCCCAGTTAAGTAAAAAAAAATTCAGCATGTTCTCCTGTTAAACGGCTTCTGTTTTTTTTATATATTGCTGCCACTTTACTAAAAACACGCTCACTTGGTACACTTTACAGATAAGGGTTAAAAGTTAAAAATATATATATATACTGCCACTTGACAGAGAAAGAAAGGACATGCTGGAATATCAGTGCTATATTTATTTATTTGCTTTCATTTTTATAATGCTCATATATTTACTGGATTGCAATTACCTTCCCTGGTACTGAGGAGTGGAGTAGAAGTTTCTTTATTATGTCACTTATTGGCAGTTTTATACATGTGTAACAGCGCCACCTAATGGTCAGAGCATTGTTTTCCACTGCTAGAGAAAATTGAAACTAGCTTCCTTTATTGCATAGTTTTCTATTCAAGGTTTGTTGTTCTGGACATTTAACTGATGTGCCTGAACTATCATTTTTTTAAATGTTTTTTTTTCTATGCTCATGAGAGGGGAAAATAAAATATTTAAATTAAAAAATGTTCAAATATAGCAGCTTTAGTGAAATGTTTTGCAAATGTGTCAAATTTATCAGAAAGCAACAAATAATGTTCTATTTGTGACAGCAATTAGCAAGTAGATTTGTTTTATGTATTGCTGACTCCTATGAGCAAATCAAGTAATTTAGCTCTGTGTACTTCAGTGAAGCTATGTAGCATTAAGTGTCACTTAAAGATCACATTTTCAATTCCACAAATCATATATGTTTGTTTATGCAAGTCCATCTACAGTCTTGCCATAGGGGGTATGGTAGTTGGTAACTGAGCTCCCAGGAACACTTGGGCTTGGACTCTTATCAGTGCTATTTA